>NW_015629065.1:936657-978923 GCF_001515625.1 Sinocyclocheilus rhinocerous
TAATATCCAAAATATTGGATATATTAGGCTAAATGTTTAATAATTGTGATTATTTTATATGTTGGTCAGTCTATATAAATTAAACCCATATCTGGAGCCAATTACATACCAACTCAACTTAAGTTTGTTTATTTTTTTATTCATCAGCTGGTCACAGCCAAATATAACTGGTTACAGTTAGATTCAATAACTAAATTTCAGATATTAGTCTTTTAATATTTAAGAGGTTTTTTGATTTCATAAAAAAAAAAACTCCTGAATCCACAAAAACTTTACAATTTATTGAAGGTTTTCTTGAAATAACTTACAACATATCCGATTATTATCTGGATGTTGCTACTGTTAAAAACTATCAAAATGTATTATTTTTGAGCGATTACATTTTATGTACGCATTATATAGTTTACTGATTAAGCAACATTCCTCTCTTGTATCTCTAGCTATTAAGAGCTAAATGTCATGAATGGCACATGTAACTTAAATGTAATTATCTTGTTCACATTGTTAATCTTTCTAGATATAAATGTCCAATATTTTAGATCACTATAACAATGTGATCTAAAAATGTCATTGAGAAATCCACTCAAGCAAATTTATACATGCGTGTATCTCCTTTTAATGTTACTGTATGTTAGCCACTTTACAGCTATAACTAAGATCTATAGAATTGTTTGGTAACAGCAATTATAACTGAATGTGTAAATGCTATTGTATGATACTCTATAAGCATGTTGATTAATTTAGGGTTGATCTGTGAGGTTTATGAGATGATAACTGTTTGCTTTCGGCTGCAGTAATCTCTTCTTCTTAAGATGTGGTTTGGTTTTGTATGGTCATGCCCAGGACTTCCTCAATGTCCTTGATAAGGTCCTTATAAAAGCAAACAATAGCAGATATTCAGTCAGTATATGTCTGACTACTGTACAGATCCTAACCTCTAGCCTCTGGACAGTGAATGTTTTTTTCTATAAAATTAAGTAACATTGTGTTGAATGCAGCTATTCAGGAAGTGTCAATGAATCTACAGTTCACTCACAGTATCCAACATTGTCTACAGAGTTCTACATTTGAATGACTTCAGCTGCAGATAGTATAGATAGAGATAAAGCATTGACTTTTTGAAATTAATACCTTGTGTATTGTATAAAATGTTATTATGACACACAATTGATGTTTTCTCAAAACATGTGCTCAAGTATGATGAGTTCTCACCTGAATTTGACCAAAAGCTCAAATTCACTACTCTTCGCCCCAAAACGTTTCAGCAAAACTTTGGTATAATGTTGGTAATAATAAACTTTAGTTATAATACTAACAATAATGTATTTAGAATAGCATATTTAGAAAAGATTGCAACAAACAGTTAGCTGCAAACTGGAAGTTAACTATTTTTTTCGCTGAACCTGTATGGCCCAGTCTATTCATCATTTGTCAAAGGTAATATGCTGCCAATTGTTGTCCCAAATTTAAATTTGACTTGAAAAATATGAGATTATTAAATTAAACAAACTTGAACACTATGAAGGATGAAGTTTATTATTACTAGCATTACACTAAATTTTTGCAGAGCCTTTTGGAGCAAGTGGTGGAGTGAACTTGATGCAACTCCTACTAAGTGACTGATTCTTACTGCTGCATTGTGGATATATTTTTGTTAATTATTTGATGGTCATAATTCATTCTTTGTCTTTGTAAAGTGACACTGAGTGTTCGAAAGGAACTAAAACCATGATGTTATATGGTGAAACCATCAAGAATCATTGTGATTAATGTCCAACACTCTTAGAAAAAAAGGTACCAAACTGTCATGGGGTATCAATATGTATTAATATTAAGTATTAATATGTACTTTTTAAAGTACTAATATGTAGCATTTAGGGGTAAATAAGGTTCTTTTGTACCTTATGGTATCACCCCAGTGACAGCTTTGTACCTTTTTTCTAAGAGTGTAATTTGTAGATACATGATCTGAACGTGAAACATCTGAATAGTATTGTTTTCTATAATGTGAAGTGAAGAACATACCATTAGCAGGTCTTTTAGGAGTAGGTTAAGAAAAAACGACATCCGCATACCTTAAAATTGTTTGTTCCTTGCATGTTTGGAGCTGATATTTCCTGATGAATGATTGACAGGTTGCGAGCAAAGGTCAGCAGAGCTCCCTGGAGATCCTCCGAGATTGTTCTGTTAACGACACGCAGAAACAAACGAGCTTACTAATGATCCCCCAGAACCATCATCAGAGAAAAACAAAAAAACAATCACCTTGTTTGGCTGTGGGGCTGTAAGGAGCTTAATGAGAACTCTCAGCCTTAAAGAGTGTGCTATTCTTCAGGGAGAAATGAGGAAGGAAAGCAGGGCTTCAATGGGATAGGTATAGGATTTATGTGATGAATGCCTTTAATTCGACTTGGCAGTATTTTGTGCGCAGCCACATTTCGGGTTGAGGTATTCACTACATAATGTTTAATCTGCACTTGGGAGTGTGCTCAAGGTCTAGATATATCTCTAATGGTAAAGGGGACAGAGGAAGGGAAAACAGAGCCAGAGAAAGATAAGGGTAATGTGTCTGCCTGCTTCTTGTGGGAACTCACAGCATGCCAAGGCTTCTTCGATCTCTGCTGTCATGGAGGGCGAACACAGTGCCTTGCCTTGCCTGAAACACATATAAAATATATTGAAACACTTGCTCTGCAATCAAAGAACTCCAGTTGTATTATTGGAAAACAAGCAAAGGTTTTACCTTGACATCATAACCTATGCCCTGCGCTTTGCACATCAGAAAAAATGTGCTATAATACACCAAAGAAAGATTGGTGTGAAGAAGTCGGGTGCACATCACTGCAAAGCGATTGGTTACTGCGGTTTGCTGAGGAGAGAGCAAATACAACAGAGAGTTAATCAACAAACTGCATGTGATTCTGTTGCTAAAAATTTGACCAGTACATCTAAATGATAAATTGACCTCTCGGGGACAGCAATAACAGCCACGCTAGAAACAAATAGAAGGGTTTCAAAAGCCCAAACGGAGAAACATTAGGCATTAGTCTCATAGTCATATAGGGCACTGGGGAGAAAGAGTCCTGCGTTATTAGGTTATACAGAAAACAGAAAGGTTTCCTCTAAAACCCAACTACGCTCACAGACACGGCAGATAAAAGATGTGTCTAAAAGAACGCCACAGGAGCGGATTAGTTAAGAGTGGCAGGACTCGCAGGACTCGTAGCGGGCATGAGGCATATTCTCAGTGACAGATATGAAGCGGAGGGTAAAGCCCTTGCACGGTGTGCGGGGCATGAGTAATTCTCTGCTATGGAACTCTGTTTTCAGCTGTCAGACACACTATCCTCAAACAACAATAAAAAGCTTTTCCTGCAGGGTTTTAATTGTGTTTGTAATATTCTGGGCCTGAATGATGGCCAAAGCCGGAGCCATTAAGACAGGCAGGCGGGAGCCGGGCGAAATAAGCACATACAAACTAAATGAATGTTTGATAAAATAATACAAGTCGCAGATTAACAAGCGTAAACTCCGGTTTGCCGCTAATAAAGGAAGTCTATTGTTTAGGGGCTGGCATCAGGTTGATGAGGTGCTCAGGCATGCATTCACATGCATAATGAATATGGTATGCATTATTTATGGGCTGTTTATTTAGGCTCATCTATCAAAATGATAATGAATTCAACTTCTTCTAAACACCAATCAGGTCGGAAGCGTAATTACAGCGTTTAGTTGTATTTAACCAAAATAAAACAACAAAGCTTAGCTAGATCAATCTTTATGGATGCCGTGATTTATCAGGATAATATTCAGCAGAGGACTTTTATTGCTCTCTGGTCTGGTCTCAGGGAACACCTTCGGGATAATGGCATTCTTGTGCTTTAAAGAGCTAAAAGAATCCCAAACAGTTTAGAGCGTAACCTTTAAAGTGACGTTTTTCACCTGAAATTTAAATTTCTGTCATCATTTACTCACCCTCAGGACCTGTATGACTTTATTCTACTGAGGAACACAAAGAAGATAAGTATAGCAAGATGTCCATGCTGCTCTTTTCCATGCATTAAAACGGAATGTTGACCACGAATGGTAAAGATTTTCAAGCTTAAGAACACTTAGAATATAAGACAAGTTGCATAGACTACTTTTATAATGATTTCATGGTACTTTTTGACATCCCATGGTCCCCATCCACTTTATTGCATTGGCTTTATTAATACTTGTATTAAGCAAGAATGCATTAAATTGATTACAACTGTCAGTAAAGACTTTTATATTGTTACAATAAAATTCTATTTCAAATAAATGCAGTTCTTTTTGAAATTTCTATTCATGAAAGAATCCAGAAAAAAATGTCAGTTTCCACAAAAATTTTAAGCAGCACAACTGTTAATAACACTGATAATCAGCATATTAGAAGGATTTTTTGAAGGACCATGTGACACTGATCCACTATAATAATAAAAAACAGTAATTTTAAATTGTAATATTTCAAAATATTATTGTTTTACTGTATTTTAGAGCAAATAAATGCAGCCTTGGTGAACATACAAATTGTCTTTCAAAAATATTTTTTAAATCTTACCTATCCCAAACCTAGGTAGGTTTAGAATGTCATGTGGGTGAGTCAATGACAGAATTTACATTTTTGATTGAACTATCTCTTTAAGGCTGTTACTGAACTATTCTAAAATAAAGTCTTGAATATGTTTTAATGCCATATTTCAAATCCAGTATATAACAACCATGTCATCTTAATGCTGAAAGAGAGAGTGGATATTTTTATTGAATTTACAGATTCTTACAGCTTTGGTCTTTACTCTAGCATTGCGTACAGAAGACTTTACGTCTGTAACTGGAGGAGGAACCTCCAATTTACTGGTGCGGCAGTCCAGCCTCCCCCTCGTCATCATGAGCATCAGCTGTGTCATGGCCAACTGGTTACTGTAGCCCAGGTCAAGATCAATAGCCCATACCTAAATACAAACCAGTGCACACAGACATAAGTCAGCAGATACAAGACATAAATCAAAATAACTATTCACTCATTTTTAGCCAACAAGTAGACAATGGCAGAAATTTTAAAACAAACAGACAGATGGGCATTTCAAAACTGTATTTGCAGAAAAAAACGGAGCTCAACTGACATTGTGTGTGTGTATGAGAGAAAGAGAGAGAGAGAGAGAGAGTAGCATACTGTGTCTAAAGCCCAACTGGAGACTCTCTTCACATCTGTATGGTTAATGGCATCATTATAAGGATATTAAGGGGTCAGGCCCAGTCGTGGCCTTATGCTTAAACAGGGCTAATTTTCCCTGATAATAATCTAATAGCTATGCCCTCTCTTCAAAAAGTGGCAAATAAATCACCAGTGAAGGAGTTGTTAATAACTAAGTGGCAGTTGGCTGACTCTCCTGTCGTCCCTATTTGTCAACCTAAACGCTGCTGCCAGCAAATGCAAATGGTGGCCCGGCTGCTGAAATCACTTTATGATCACAGTCTCGTGCTCAACGTTCACATGCTGAAATACAGTGAACCGAATCATTTATTTACACTGGCTTAATTTCAGCTGCAAACACTAATTAATTTCAGTATATAAAAACTATTAAAACGAAAGAGAATAAAGGATTGTTTATGCAATTTGCTTGTTTTATTCTGTCCTTTTATCCAGAAAACATATTCCTCTGTTGTAACTAATATAAAAGATGATGTTCTGTCCTCCAGATGAATTTTTCCAACATTACTTAGTTTAAGGAATAGTTCACCCAAAAATGAAAATTTGCTAAAAACGTACTCACCCTCAGACCATCCTAAATGTAGATGTGTTTGTTTCTTCATCGGAAAAGATTTGAATAAATTTAGCAGTGAATGGGTGGCGGAATGAGAGAATCAGAATGAGAGTTCAAATGTCTTAATAATCCACACGACTCCAGTCCATTAATTTACATCTTGTGAAGAAAAAAGCTTCAATCCATCAGTAAGGTGTCCATAATCCATAATAATGCTTCCTCCAGTTCCAGTGAAAAGGTCCATCCCCCGTTGTCCTCTCACATCCACATATTTGTTTAGAACTGTTTTCGTAAGTAAACGATGCTTGATCTATGCATATTTCTCTCCTGATTCAGACAAAACAACTTTTTTACTGAAGGACGCAATATTATGGATTGAGGACTCATATTTTAGCTGGAAGCTACAGTTTAAAGTTAAAAATGGTCTCGATTGTTTTATTATAAACACACAGCTTTCACTCTACACTATGTTAATTGGTGGACTGGAATTATGTGGATCACTTGTGGATTATCGTTTTGTTTTTATCAGTTGTTTGGTCTCTCATTCTGATGGCACCCATTACCTGCGAATGATCCATTGATGAGTAAGTGAAACAAACTCATCTACATCTTGGATGGCCTGAAGGCAAGTACATTTTCAGCAAATTTCCATTGTTGGGTGAACTATTCTGTTCATTCAAAATTTGACTTTCCAAAAAATGGTTTTAAAGCTCTTTTAAAAGCTAAGCAACCAAAAAAGAAATTCCTTTTAGAAATAAGCTCTTGTAAAGGGATAAAGTAAAGCAATGGCCTTTGAAAACAGGACTCCAGCCTTACAGGAAGACCTCAATATAGAGAGCTGAATTCACCCAGCAGTGCCTCCCGTTCATAGTTAATACCTGTGCTTGTGGGATAGGTGGGACAATTTAGCCAGTCTGTAGAATCAGTCAAGCCTGCTTCATTGTCAACCTTAACAAAGGCGCTTGATATATACGCCCAGATTGTACCTGTCTTTTATAGCCCCTTCACTTTCATTAAAAACTGCAATCTTGCAGCTGAGCCTCCCTTCGCACACAATGTGAAGCAAGCCTGCAAGGGCAAACACATGCGACCCACCTCTCCCCCACACATACAAAAAATACAGACTGCTTTTAGCAACAGGTCTGAATGTAAATCGATGTTTAAATAGAGACAGGTTAGCACTAGTCTGGCAGATCTGTCTGCCTCTGTGCCAGGAGAGATGGGACAGTAATGTTTGGATTTATCCGTCTGAATTCCTTTTGTCGCTTTTAATTGTGTGTGCAGTTTATTCTCCGTAAGACACGCTGAATAAAATTCATCCCGTGTCTCTGTGAATCCACAATATAGAGAATCCTTGTGCTATTCAATCAGAATAATGTATGAATTACTTTCATTTGCAGGAGTAAAATCTATTCTATTAGGAGACTATATGAGATTCAAGTGTGAATTTTTCTGTTTCTGTGGAAGAGTACATTCCACCTCAATGCGTAATTTATCTTTAAAAAAAAGCTGCCGTTCTCTGACTTCCAAAGTCAATCATCTATTTTAAATCACAGCATGCCAACTGAGTCAATGATTAAAACAGCAGCATGCGACATTCATTTGAAAATATATCTGCTCTATAGCATTTCACCATTTCAGAATGATAAATAGCATAATGTGCATATGGAGCTGTAAGAATCAACCGCTAACTCAATGGGGGCTTAAGACTTTCCCTGTGTTAAGTAAATGTCATAAGCTATTTTTCAGAGCCGTAACATCTCATACATTTCAAGAACATACACACATGATTACAACACAAACAAAAGCTTTAGCTTACACCAAAAGGTCAGTCCATCCCCGCAAAGGGCCCTGAAACATTAAGAACAACTGAGAGGAGGTCTTCTGTATGCAATAGTGACAGATGTAGTGTATACAATGCGAGTGTGTTCTGCCACCCTCTAGTGGCAGTGGGAATCGCTAAAAGAACAATGTGACAAGACACATTTCCATCTTAGGCCTGCCAGCAGGGATCATTGATAAAAATCACAGTACTCTAATTAATTATGCATCATGTTGCCTAGTTATATAATCACTTCTTTGCTCACTTATCATTTGCACTATGTACAACATTTCCACAGGGGATATTCACATTCCATGACTTAATAAACAGACCTAAATTTAGAAACACAAGTTTTGAAAAATGACTAAATCAATGTCTAACACAGCGAGGTCAGTGAGGTCAAATCCATGCCATTTTTTCTACATTAGACTCAAATTTATTTTAATGCATCCCCTCCTTTTTCCCCTGCAGAGATTTTTCAGTTGTCATATCCTTTGGCAGAGATGCAAGGAATGCAAGTTAACCTCCTACTGTTAGGGGTGGCTCTGCACTGTAAAAAATGTTTATTTAGGTAACCTTAAAATGAGCTTCATGAGGTCTAAATTAACTGTTACTACATTATCTTATGCTGTCAAAAAGATTAGAAATAAAACTCTTTAGATAACTGCACAACATAATCTTTAAAATGTACTCATTGTAGTGTCTTAAAGGGTTAGTTCACCCAAAAATGAAAATTAGGCTGCGTATTTTTGGGTGAACTAACCCTTTAATGCAGTTTTTACAGAAATTGAAAAAAATAATGAGAAAATCTCACAAATAACCAAGCCAAAAAGAACATCAACAGTAATGTGCGATCAAAAGCATTACAGTGTTCAATCTGTCTTGACAGTGACCAAGAACCCCAATGTCTGAAGAAAAGACACTCCAGCCTGACCTCCTGTCTGACACCACTACATAGCAGGGGTGTTGTAAGGTCAGGGGGCAAGGCCTTAAAAGGGGAATTAGTTTATTGACACAATAAGACCTGACAGTTTATTAGATAGCCTTTTGGCACATTAGCTCCTGGTCATTCTCTCATCTGTACAGCTCTTAAGGGGAACCTATAGGAGTGTCCTATAACATCTCAATAAGAGCCCCGAACCAGTAGATTGAACCCTCACACTATCTATATTCTAAGGTGAGAACAGTGTTACGGGCTCTGACAGAACAGTGCCACGTGTCAGACAGATCCCATCTCACTCTCAACAGCTTCTTAACATGGCAGGTTCTGTTTTCATAGAGCTGTAAAACACACCACTGACATTTAAGGGTCAATTTGTTTCTGAGAGAGCTTGTTTGATAAAAGATAGATAGCAGAGTGCTTCCATTGTTCCTGGAGCTCAAATGGTAGAGCATGGTGCTAGCAATACAAAGGTTGTGGGTTCGATTCCCAGGAAACACAGCTGATAAAAACGTATACCTTGCACTATAAGTTGCTTAGGAAAAAAGTGACAAATGCATACATGTTACCATTATATTATGCTTTTAAAGGGGTCATCGGATGCTCATTTTCCACGAGTTGATATGATTCTTTAGGGTCTTAATGAAAAGTCTATAACATACTTTGGTTAAAATTTCTCAATGGGTATACTCACTTCTGCTGATGAAGCTGGATCTTTCCACGAATGATTCGCGCGAATATAGACGCATTTAGGCAGATCGGGGATCGGCACATTTCTTTCAAAAACTAAAGTAACGTTAATCCTCTGCGTCTTCAGTGGCTCAGATGTCGGGAGACACACACTTCCAACACACATTTATGTTCAAAGTACGTGTAAAGTGAATTTTGCATTCGATGACCCCTTTAAAAGCGCTATCTAGCCCAGCATACTGCCTAATGTCATACCTATAAATGTACTAGAATGTACTGCATAATGTCATACCTATCAGTTTAGCTTATATGTTATCTATATTCATATTCAAATGTACATTAATAAGTGACTACTATATGCTGCTCCATATCTTTAAAGCAAAACATTATTAAAAATAAATAAAATATGAAAATAAAATACATTTAACATTTATAATATAAAATATTGCATTTATCTTATCTGAAACAGAGTAAAACAGCATTGTGAAATACCGTATTATTCCAAATTAAAATAATTGTTTTTAATATATTTTAAAATTGTATTTGTTCCTGTGGTGACAAATCTGAATTTTCAGCAGCAATTACTCCAGTCTTCAGCATCACATGATCCTTAAACATGATTTGGTTCTCGAAAAACATTTCTTATTATTATAAATGTTGATAAGAGTTGTGCTGATTACAATTTTGGTAGAAACTGCGAAACCTTTTTTCAAGATTCATCACAGAATACAAATTCAGAAGAACATTAGTTGAAATAACATTTTTT
Organism: Sinocyclocheilus rhinocerous; assembly: GCF_001515625.1. Lineage (NCBI taxonomy): Eukaryota > Metazoa > Chordata > Actinopteri > Cypriniformes > Cyprinidae > Sinocyclocheilus > Sinocyclocheilus rhinocerous. The sequence goes on from NW_015629065.1 coordinate 946,662, forward strand.
GTAACAATGTAATAGGCTTCACTGGCACTGATCAATTTAATGCATCCTTACTGACTACAAGTATTCTTACTCTAAAACTTACTGACCCCAAACTTTTGAATGGTAGTGTAAAAATAAAGTGTTTTATATAAGTGTTTTAAAGACTGAGTAGTGAACTGGCTCTCTAACCTGCTGCTCAAGGTTGCTGGGATCCAGGAAAGTTACTAGATCTAGGGAGATGTGGCCCATGATGGAGCGCTGCTGACAGGCCTGACCCACACGAGTGCAAATGGAGTGCAGGACGTCAGGGCAGATGGAGGTCTGAGGTACGGTGCAGCCCACCACTTCCAACCCACTGGGCCCACGCAGTTGATCTCCACAGGACAGCATGCTAACATCTCCCCCTGGCTCCACCAGAAGATCCACTGTCAGACATGTCACACTATCCGAAGGCGGGAAAGCTTCTATCACTCCACCTTTGGAAGGAGATGGATACAAAGAAAAAGACTATCAAGGAAGATCTGACAAGTAATTGGTTAGAGGTACTTTGCAAAATCGGTTGAAGCTACCTTCCCTGAGGAAGTGTTCTAGGAAACAGGTCCATGTGGCATAGCAGGATGTGTTGGCCGGATGTGCATATGAAGCCAGAAGATGAGGAACCTCCTCTAAGAACTTGATCATCACTGACTCCTGCATCAAAATGACAGATAAAAGCAAAGTCAGGCATAATGAAAATCCTCTAAGCTCCATAGAGCGACCTAAATAAAACTAATATCTTGACTTTTAAGCTATAAAGCAATTTCTAAAGTGTCTGGGCCTGATTTAAAAAAAACATATAGCACTACATAGTGTCGATACCCTTGATGAAGCAGTAACTACTAAAGTGTGTCTTAATTTGACATGCCTTACAAAAGCACAGAAGGTGGTTGTGTATGGGGGTGGTGGTTGGTGTTGATTGACAGCCCATTGCAACGGCATCACAGTAGTCTAATAGCTTTAACTGAAGGCAGTAGTAACTGCACCTGTCCCCAATAACAACTGACACATGCTGGCAGATAAATACCCATGCAAGCCAATCGATCAGCAGATCAATCAGGGTCTGTTTCTGATCAATACAGGCCTTGTTTCTGTAACTAGAAAACACCATAATGGCTTTGACACTTAATTATGTTGTTAATTGCAATGTTTGACTTCCTGTGAGTGCCTCTTAAAACCTGTTGGTTAGTAAGAGAAAGAATTTCACCTTAAGGTCCTCTCAAAGCAGAGAAGAATGGACAGAGCACTTACGGACTGCACATAAGTGCATAGTTTGTGCTGCAATGAGATGTATAGAAAACAGTTTCTAACTAAGCAGAACATAAAAGGGGAAAGAATCTTTTTGGTGGGAAACTATTTAATAAAAGGCCCTTTTTTATTTAAGCGCATTTAACAAGTCAATAGGTCCTGTTTTACAACCTTGAGAAGTGTAGGTTATGCTCTAGAAGATGTAAGGATGAATCAATTTTTGATCTCCATGAAGCCTTTATCCTTTTCAAGTACATTTATAATGTTCAAACAAAACTGCCATCACTGAGAAAGTTGTCTCAAAATGGGAAGATACAATGCTTTTGATATTCAAGTCACGAAACAGTCATCATCATATTCAAGTACCAGAAGAGCCAGGGTCAATCGCTGCGCAGTGATTTCACCCCCGACACAAGCCATAAAGCACACAATGGTGCGGCAAAAAGTGTAAGGAAACGGCCTTCGTTCCCCGCGAAAGAGCAGGCGCGCTCTGAGAATTTGCCAATGCACTTCACACGAACAGCGGGGAGAGAAGGAAAGCGAGAGGGAATAATTTTTGCCATTCTTTATTTGGACTTAAACTGCGAGCTGTACTGTGAGAGAGGATTCGGGCCTTGCTTGGCTTCCACATAAAGATGAGCTATTTGAAAATAGATAAATAAAATAGACGTCTCCTGTGTGCTTTGATTGCTGTTTGATCTCTACATTAGGAAGAGCGACATTGCAGTCACGAGCATAGTCAACAGCATACCTCCTAAAATGGATATAGGGCTTTTTTAAAGCTTTTATTAAAGGGATAGTTCACCCTAAAACAAATATTCTGCCATCTTCATGCCTTTGGAACACAAAAGTAAATATTTTGGAAAATGTGTTTTTTTTTTCATGCAACAAAATACCCCATTACACTTCTTTTTTATGGACAATAACAGGTAAATATACTGTTTTGTATGTTTTTTTTTGTAAACCCTCTGATATACCGTTTCTATACATCAGATATTAGATATACCAAAAATGCCAAACAAATATGAAATGGCGTTTTGAATAGATATTGAAATTTTGAATGAATATGGAGCTTTCCTTAAAGGTATAGTTCACCTGAAAACAAATAGTCAGCCATCCTCATCTTTTTGTTCAAAAGTAAAAGCAAAAGTAGATATTTACAAAAATGTCTCAGTGTTGTTGTTATTGTTTGTCCATACAATAAAAGTCAGGTCCAGTGTTGTTTTGGAGATCATTAGCTTTTATTATATGGACAGAAACAGTCTTTAATTTTTTTTTTTCATTTATTTGTGTGTGTGTGTAAGCCATATACCTTTATGATATACCTTTCTTATACATCAGATGTTAGGCATACCAACAAATCCTGCACAAATATAAAGTGGTGATATCAGGTAAATTGACATTTTGAATGGGTTTGAAAATAAAGCCTGGTTATAATATGGACATATTTGCGGATTACTTCCCAAATGCAACATTAACCAAAGAGGAATACAGAAAGTGTCGTTACATTCAAAATCTAATAAAATAAACGTGGTACAACACGTAATCTCACATGCACTGAATAAAATAAGTAGGAGACAATCTGTCTATCTGTTGATGCTATTAGTATAATGCTCCCTTGTGTCTAATGACCCGTGTGCTGGCAGAACGTGCATGTTTGTAATGTGTAAAGTGTAGCGTGTACGAGTCCACCCAGCCGTTGAATAGAGTGAGATCCGCATGTCTTTAACCCATCTTCTCTGAATAGCTGTGAGGCTCGCCCCAGGCTGAAACACCCCTCGGGGTGTGGGCCTCCCAAACACACTTGCAAAGAATCACAGTCTTTTTTACATTGCCTCTAGGTCTGTTTTCACACTTAACTCTGTAGCTGTTCCTCTATAGGACCACATGGGTTCTGGTATTCTTCCTCCTGCATTAGAAGAGGTTCTTTATACAATCAATAATTAAACAATGTGCACATAGTAAATAGGGTAAATAGAGGGGGAGCTCAACATAGGCCTGGGCTTGACAGGGGGAAATGAAAGGATGCATTACAGTGAAAGACAGCTCCCTAGAGAGGCAAAACAGCATTTAAACTTCTATGACTTATAACTAAAGCCAAACGTAAAACTTAAGTGAAGCCTCTGAGCACTGATAATTGCAGTCTGATCATTACAAAATCATTATAATATTTTTTCTCAAAGCATAGTGGCCTACAAATGCACATTTTAAAAATTTAATTGCAAATAGACTTCATACATACACATTTTTTGTACTTAAAGAACAAAAGGCAATATTTACCCTTTATTACCCACTGCAATTAAAACATTAGACTGATATATGTGTTCTATAATATTTGTTGTTACATTTTTTAGCTTAGAGTAATAAAGATAAAACGCAATGAACATTACATCAAGCAGATAAATAAAATGAACATGCAAATACGCAACAGCAATGAGGGGTGCTGCAGAACGGCAAAATTACCACTAAAAGAGTGAATACAGATCTGTAGAAAATGAATGACACGCTGAAATAACCTCTGTGCTCTCCATTCTGTTAGCAGAGCTTGCCATTGATTAAAAAGGTTGAAGAGGTAGAATAAAGGCCCGTACTGGCTTCCATATGGCCCAGAAGCCCTAAGGGTGGAGGCCAGCTCATCAGGTCCCAGCTCCCTTTCCTCTCACTGGGACCCCAGCTGGTGAAGAGCCCCCCATTTAAAGCTCCTTCACTGCCATCACCATAATGGAGCTTGGCTGGGCCTCAACCGCTTACCTCTGTAATTAACAGCACCAATGCCACCACAATTACAGCCCCAGATTCCTCTCTCGGCCTCAGTGTGAATTAGGGACTGAGCTAATAGCTTGGAGGTAGGACACGCGGCCTCCTCTTGCCCCCGGGATAGAAGGCTACAATAAGAGGCTGGAATAAAAAAAGCAAGGTCTGATTTTGCACATCATGATGATAACCCTGTAATTAGCTTACACAAAGCTCACGGTGTAATGGCAAAACACGGTATTTAAATCAAGGGCCAAATTGTAAGCATATGATGCAGGAGAGGGTTATGAACACGATTACAGGCGGATAAAACCGATGTGTTTTTAAAGCACACAACTCATTGAGTGTTGAATACATCACATTTGAATTAGAATACATAAATATGCTACAATTCAAATGACTCATTATTAATTTCCCATGAATTTGAGTAATAAGCACTCTCTAGACAAATCACGATGATGGCATCAAAGTTTGGACTTGGTCAGTAATGACAGGCTTGTCATTGAGACAAGGGTGCATTTTGTAGAGAATGTGAATATAAAAACCAGGCAAAGCGGAAATTCTAATGAACCAGGCTTGTGACTGAAGTGTAGCTGCATTTGCAAAATAAAAGAAATGGCACATTTCATTTCGCATTTAAAAACAAGCCACATGATACTTCAGAATTGCTACTGTTGCACAACAGGCACTCACTAATGCAGACTGTGCATTTGAACGGTGTAACTGCACTAAGAACAAATCAGAACTAATTTTGTCAAAAGATTTATTTTATTTGTTTTAAAAGCAAAATCTATGTCATGTCCCCTGCCTTACCAAAAGCTTTGGTTTTTACAAAATGTTTAGTTATGTCACCATTGTAATGTTTTATTAAACATTATGGTATTTTAGAACTGAAATAGTTCCACTTAAATTCAATTTCATGTAAAAAAAAAAAATGCATATGATGCAAATAAATTATACTGATTAAAGTAAATATAACTAAATAGTTAAACAAAATTAAAATAAAAACATAATTAAAATTTTAAAAATATAATAAAAACATAATTACAATAAAAAATAACAATATGAATGAAAATAATTCAAATGTGTCTTTTCTCCAATAAAATAAAATAAAATAATACATACACGCATACATACATACATACATAAATGAAAATAACTGAAGGTTATTTAAAGATAATTTATTTTAAACTAAAACAGTCCTACCTTTACTTGAGACTGTGATGTTCTCCACTGTTCAGGCCCATAGCGGCTAAACTCCTGCTGTGCCCATGGGCGGCATTTTAGGTGGCATGCGTCACAATAGGCCATTCCCCGTCCACCCACTTCACTATCTATCTTGAAGAGCCATCGCTGGACTTCCATGTGTTCTGTCATCAGCCGGGTCAGACCTTCATGAAGCTGGAAGATAGACATATGAATCATATTCCATTTTTTTTCTACATCATCAAATGTAAGTTTCACATGAGGTGTTTAAACAGATGTCTGGCACACAGACCTGCTCCAGGGTGTATATATCCCACTTTCCTGGAGGCATGTCGACCCCTGCGCTACTGAAGATCCTTCTTCCCCCGGATTTAGTGCTGTATAGCTGGGTCACTGCAGGCTCTGTGCCCAAAAGTGGAACTTCGAGCTCATCTGCCACAGCCAGGTCATCAATATGGGTGACACCGCCAATCATGTAGGCCTGTTTCCCCTGGATCAAATTCTTGATGCGCTGTAGTGTTCGAGGACTATACTTCAGGAGCGAAGCTAGACACATATTCCGGGTCTGAAAGAGGAATATAATACACTGGGAGTTAATGGTCAATTTGAAGAGCACAAAAGCTGCAGAATTAATGCTGTATGTTTCATAACATAATAAGCTCTAATAAAGAGAATACATAACAGAAATACATTTTTTATTATGTATATTTCCCCCCAAAGGTGAAATCTCAGTGGTCTTTGTGTACATAAATAACTGTCCTTTCCACTCCAGCTCTAAGGTCTTACCCCTCCCTTTGTCTATGGGTGTAATTTATGAACGTGCGCAAACACATTGGGCCCATTACGTGCAGCCGGAGGGGTCGTGACCTCTCCTGTACTCAAACACATTAAATTGATAAAGGAGAGTCAAGGGAGGGCCGTACACCTCTGCAGTCTCTTGTCTTTACTATGTGCTTAGTGATGGGCTCTGAGGGGAAAGCACTAATTACTCCACATCTGTATGTTTGATCCAAGCAGAATTGTCCCGTCTGTCATTGGCACGCCACGCTGGCAGCATCGGCTAACAGAGATTTATCCTGCTGACACGTCTGTTAGAGTTTACACATGGAGAGGAATCGACAGGGAAGAGGCAGCACGTGCCTCTCGTATGCTATGCAGCAATAAATAACAGAGGCGCGTTGCTTGCACGTGCAGCCAGTTAGGCCTACAATAATTGAAGAAACAAATCAGCATATAGTGTAAAAAAACAAACTCTCCTTCCTTGCAAAATATATATTTTCAAGAATAGTTTACATTTGTGTTGTATTTTTCTATTCACCACTTGAATTGGTGTTTTAAGGTAACCGTTTTCTTAATCTATTAAAATAAGTTAATGAATGGAATTGAACATCTGTTTCAGGTTTATACATCTAACAATGAGTAGAAAAAGATACACTAGTAAATATTATAAATGTCATAATAAGTAAATAGTACAAATGTTTGATATAGTAAATATTTTAATAAATTATTTAGATTTTTATCATTTGTTTATATAAAAGCCAATTATTTAATTCTGCAAACATTTTGCATTTATAATATCATGAGTAATATTTTTTCTGATAAACTACGAGAAAAATCCATTAAAATAAGTTTTAATTGAACTGAACATCTGTTTCAGGTTTATACATCCAATGAGTTAAAAAAGATACACTAGTAAATAATATAAATGCATGTTATAAATAATAAGTAAATATTACAAATAGAAAATGTTTTAATAGTATTTTTAATACATTATTTAGATTTGTATCATTTATTTATATTAAAGCCAATTATTTAATTCTGCAAACATTTTGCATTTATAATATCATGAATAATATTTGTCTGATAAATTATAAGGCTTTATACATAAAAATATATAGTATTACTATAATAAATATATACTGTAGCAATATTAAAAAAATCTAAATATTGAGAAAATCACCTTTAAAGTTGTCCAAAAGAAGTTCTTCGCAATGCATAGTACTAATCAAAACTTAAGTTATGACATATATACGATAGGAAATTTACAAAATATCTTCATGGAACAGGATCTTTACTTAATATCCTAATGATTTTTGGCATTAAAGAAAAATCGAAAATTTTGACCCATGCAGTGTATTTTTAGTTATTGCTACAAATATACCCATGCTACTTATGACTGGTTTTGTGGTCCAGGGTCACATATATTGACAATGTTTATGTTTAGTTTTGAACAATATCAAATATTTAAAAAATTCTAATAAATGATCATATAAAAAGGTATTCTTTATCTTCTTTGCATTTCTCCTCTTCCCTAGCTTGCTTCCTAATCTAACGGTCTAATAAACTTAGCATTGTATATTACAAATATTGTTGCTCTGTGACAGTTGCTTTTGTTCCTCTTTTGAAAGTGGCTTTGGATTTTTGGATTTCTGCTAAATGAGTAAATGTAAAAGTACAGATCCTTGCACTGAAACCTAATCAATTACGCCAGATCTGCACAGAGGAGTAAATACAAAGGTCACCTATGTCGCCCTCTACAGGTGAGAAATAAATCAAATTCTTCTATGAAAATTGTTAACAAATTCATGTGCACCACTATATTTCAGAAATCACTCTGAGGGGACATCTACTGTAGGTGTGTGTGTGTGTGTGTATGTGGTGCACCATACTGGAAAATACTCCAGTGCTTCTGGCATGAGGATAGTGAAGCGTTTGGAACAGTGGGACTCAGGCACAGAAGCGTCACCCAGCTCAATGGCTGTCTGCAGGCCCAGCAGGCGAGTGTAGTACTGGAGAACATCCTTGCCCAGGCACACCGGAGACACATAGATGACCTCGACATTCTCATCTATATGTAACACAAACAGTACTGTGTTTGCTTTCATGTGGCCGCTGTCAATCTAATTTGATCATGTCATGGTTCACACCCTCACCTCTGATATCACACAGTCGGCCCATCTGGGTATTCTGGAGAACATCAAATCCCCTGAGACTGAGCCGCTGATGTTGGGAATATCCTATTGAACAAATCAAAATGATTTCAAATGAGATTTAAATATTTTAGCAATAAATTCATGACTTTATTCCAAGTCAGGAAACCCCAAAAAGACTGCTATAAACTAATCTCTATAATGAAATGATTAAACGCATGCAAACTAACAGAGCGAGGCAATAAAAACAATAGGGTTCAACTTCTTAATTATCTGAGCTCACACAGGCCTCTCCTCAGCCACCCCCAGTGCAAAAATCACACTCCATCTGCTGGTGATTACAATTCACAACCATCATCATCCCCAATAGCCAGCACAGGTCTCAATGACACGTTTTTGGTAAATCAATTTTCTGTGTTTTCTGCAGGTGCACCCAAATACATGTATTTTATCCCTTTAAAATATTATGTGACCAGAAGCCATCATAACAGATGGAAAGGAATTACCCAATGATGGGACGTGGATGATAGTCCTTTTGGCGGAGGTGATGTGTTTCCAGTTGGCTGCCAGACTCTGTGAATCACAGACAACAGAGGATAAAAGAGAGTAAAAGTGACCGGTGACAGACAGCACACAGCAGCACATGGATTTATCACGTTGTCGGCCCACCGATGGCAGAAAAGGCAGGAAATTATGCTTGTCTTTCTCCCTGGGTCTCATGGAGACAAACCAAGCATAAATCACATTAATTAAATCAGCTAAGTGCATACTTAGAAACATCTTCCCTCTATTAATTCAATTAGCAGGCTACATGAAGCTTTCTGCCAGGGGAAGATTAAGGCTTAATTAAAAGGATGTGAGTGTTTAAAGGGTGGAAACATACACAAGCTTGTGCCTGCTCTCACAGTGAGTGACGGTGAGGATAAATGAACATGTGGGCACTAATTAAGAGACATGCTAGTTTCATAAAGATGTTACAGGAATGACAGCACAGACGAAACATCTGTTCCGACAAATAGAAACTGAATCTAAACGTGAGCCTGTGCTATCACAATCACTCTTTGTTTAAGCACCTCTGCATCGAAAGTTCAATTCTTTCCTGGGCTATATTGATAAATATATGAACTATACAGTTCACAGTTTTTTGTTAAACAGACTGATTTCATACAACATCTTATGAGTGGAACAACTATACTTTCTTATGCCACTGATTCATGATCTGCCATTCAAAAGATGTGACCAATGACGGCTTGAGCCATTTCTGGAAGTTACTGGAGTAAAGACCTGGTCATTCCAAGAAAAATAACTAATTATGAAGTTTAAAAAATAATAATTCTAAATAACAAGGAGGCAGCATGGTTGTGTGGTTTTATATAACATTTCAAATTAATATACAGTAACAATTTAGACACAATATTGCCAGTTACCATGTCTGTTTTTGCTATGCCAGTCATAATAGTTTCAAGACATCAGTTGAATGAATGATTCAGTTACTTATTCATAAAGACAGTTGCAATTGAATCAGCGTTTTTGAAAGAAACAATTGAATGAATGTTTCTTTGACTCACAAATATGAGCAGTGTTTCATTTCTGAATGAATCTTTGTTTTAAAAATAATTTGTAAAAATAATATAACGCCTTTGCGTTGCTGAGTTGCTCGTTCCCGAGTTTGAATCCCGACTTGAGGACCTTTCAGGATCCCACCCGCCTCTCGCTCTCTCCCACTTTGCTTCCTGTCTACTCTACACCATCCTATCTTAATAAAGGCAAAACGCCAAAAATAAATCTTTAAAACAAAAAATCTGTTGAATGAAGGATTCACTAATAGAGACAATTGTTTCTTTCCTGAATGAACAAAAATAGGTTGAAAAAATAATTTAATGACTCACTAATGAAGACAGTCCTTGTGTCCGAATATGCCTACTTCCCTATTACATAGTAGATGAAAAAAACAGTGTGTGAAATGAGTAGTATATCCAAAATGACTATATAACTGCCCTTACAAAAAAGAAGTTTATTCAAGTGTGCTATTAGTATACGTCTTTTAAACTAAAAATAGGAAAGTATACTTTTAGTCTACTTTTTATGTACTTCTCAGAAATGGGCTTTATGTACTTCTCAGAAATATACTTAAAATGACATTTAAGTATACTTGACTTATATTTAGAAAAAGTCTAAATATATTTGAGCTATAAGTTTACTTAGACTATACTTCAAAGTGTACTAAAATGCTACTACAAGTATTTAATTAGTAAACTATCGGTATACCTATAAGTTCACTTTTAGTATAGTTGCAGTACAAACTAAACATTTTGATGTAAACTAGTTGTGTACTCAAAGTTTACTACTGTTATACTTAAAAGTATACTTTTATATACTAGAAAGTGGGCCAATTTAGTCCCAAGGAGTATTGAAATAGTACACTTACAAGTATACTACTAGTACACTGATATGTGTATACTTACTACATAAAGTATACTTAAAAATATACTTGAACTTTACTTAAGTATACTTACTAAAATAAACTTGAAGTACCGGTATACTACTTTTTGGTAAGGGTGTAGACAAAAAGTACCAAAATAACCTATTTTTTCCACCAAGGCTCTGAAGTGTGAATCCATTGAACACTTTACTATCCACAAGGCCATGGGAGAGGAGTTGTGAATGGCAGAGAAGTGACACAACATGACAGATGTAGTATTAGTTTATAATGCACACATTCTTACTATATAGAACATATTTTTCACGTTGCAAAGTCTATTCCTCATCTATTGTAGTATCTAATGTATTGACTGACAGTCTGGAATGCACACAATGAAAGTTAAAGGGGTCATATGATGCTTTTTTAAAGATCATTATTTTGTGTATTTGGTGTAACGGAATATGTTGACATGCTTTAATGCTAAAAAAACACATTATTTTTCAAATACTGTACATTATTGTAGGTCCTCTATGCCCCGCCTCTCTCAAACGCTTCGTTTTCTACAAAGTAAAGAATATCTCTTTGGTTTTGAGACTTTAGTCTTTGCAACTTCAGGGATCTTATCTATGCACAATCAGCTTGTAACACTCCAAAGAGAAAGGAAAACTTGAAATCGCATCATATGACCCCTTTAAATCAATAAAAAGTTAAACTGTTAAGTCAATGCTCTTGGAACGCTGCTCAACAAATCAGATTCAAGGACCAGAACTAACTGTTATATAAATGTGTATTTTATTCACCTCTGCCCTGATGTGGTAGTTTTCCAGTTGGCGGATACGTGAGGCCTGTAGACTCTTCTTCAAATGGCCCAGTTTAGCACGTTTCAGCAGAGATATGGCAATAACTTGTGCCGCCCATTTGGGCCTGAGTTGGAGCAGGTAGGTGGTACGGGCAGAGTAGCGCCTCCAGCAGGTCTGGATGCACACAGCCGCTGCCTGATGCCCCTCGATGCCTTTGTAGCGCTGGCCAGGCTGACACATCAGGTCCCATACCTCATCTCTGTTCTCCAGCACCGAGAGCAGCTTCTCCACATGGGCATGCCGGCCCCTGTCGTCTTTCCAGTCAAGCTCACCGCTCTGCACGCACGCTGCCAGACGCTCCCCGCACACCCGAGCCAGTGGCACCGCAAAGTCCAATAGCATCCGCTGCAGCTGGTCCAAAGCCTCTACCATTGCACCCCAGTAGAGACAGTATTGCTTTTTAAACCTACAGTAGTCAGGATCTTCTGGGTCAATCTGGCCCTCAGCTATGGTGAAAGGATATTTGCTGACAGCAGCTGGCAGTGGAATGCTCTAAGAAGAGAGAAATGCATATTATAATAAAGGCAAAAGGCTGTTGCAATCATTTAACGGGATAGTCCATAGAAAAATTAAAATTCTGGTTTAGTGTCCCATAATGGGACCAACGCTCTTTAATTACCAACATTCTTCAAATTTTCTATTTTGTGTTCCACAGAAGATAGGAGATCATACAGGTTTGGAATGACAGGAGTAAATGATGACCGAGTTTTCATTTTTAAGTGAACTATCCCTTTAAAAAAGTGTTATGGCGCATACTCCCACCCTCCCCTCCCCCCTTTTTTTCCTTGAAAACTGTTTTAGTAAAATATAAATAAACAAACAATAAAATGTACTTAAAGCAAATAGGAAGTAAGTGTAAAAGCTTTTATTTTTTGCAGTAAGTCATAAATACAAAAGGCCACTGGCTTGCAGAGGACTATTTCAAATCATTACCTATATCTGCCCTAAAGCTATTCCTGACACATTTAACCTTACGTCAGGGGTAAAAGCTCACTTTACACAGAACAATAAAACTGATTATCAGTCAGTTCTAAAGCTCTCATGACCAGATTATTACAAACAGAAAACACAGACTGTACAAATCATCCAAAATGTTACCTCAGCGAGCAGAACACACTATATATCCTTGTCATATTTAACTTTATGTATGTCATAAATAAATATTACCTGCAGGTTAAGTGGGGTGAGTCGGGCTATCCCACGATTCAGTACTCCATTGTCAGAGCTTGCAGAAGCAGCTGAAGGAGGGGGAGTCCGTATGGTCCTGGATGCTGGACTCTCGGTTCCTGATCTTCCAAGAGTCATTTCGTCTCTGCTCACATCCATCTCCAGTTTTGAAGCCCTTTCTGACTCATCTATAATCATATATAAGAAGTACATACTACAGTCAAAGACTGTACAATATACATAACAGATATAAGAAAACAATATATAAATATATGTAATATTTGTCCAGTTATTTGATTGACATTTTGTATCAGAAGCGCACTCTTTTAGACTGTATTAATGATTATGATATTGATATATATTTTAAAAAGTACTAAATACAGTATATGCCTGACACTTAAAATATCACAGACTGCATAAATTATCTGCTGAAAATGAATTGTTAATTATAGCAATACTTGAGGCTTTTTACCATAGTAATTCAGTTTACTCCCTCTATATGTATGTTGATTGTTTGGATTCAATACACAGCAAAAAGCAGAATTTTTGGATACATGCAAATTGACTTTCTAACTTTAAATGTAGTCCGCAAGTGTGTAATGACATTGTGGAAATAGACTGACCTGTCTTACTTTGGCCACTGTCCTCTCTCTGGAGCACATGGACAGCTTTGGGCTGTACTGAGGTTTGCACTGAAGAGAGGTCAGCTGCTGAGGGTAGCAGCCCTGAAATGCAAAAAATAAATAAATAAAAAACAAACTTATTACAATCTGCAAAGAGGATCTTTACACAAAATTACAGAATATTATTCACGAACACAAAAAGAGGGCACAAACAAATAAATTAATGTATGCAAACATATGCATTTACAGTACACTACGGTTTAAAAAGTTTGGGTTCAGCAATTTTTTGGGAAAAAAAAAAGAATACTTTTTTTTAGCAAAGTAACATTAAGTGAAAGTAAACACATTCATAAGGTTACAAAATATTTATATCTATTTCAAATGTGGTTCCTTTCTATTCATCAAAGAATCATGCAACGATATGTCACAATTTCCACAAAAATATTAAGCAGCACAACTGTTTTAACACTGAAAATAATAAGAAATATCTCTTGAGCACCAAATCAGAATATTCAAATGATTTCTGTAGGATCATGTGACACTGAAGACTGGATTAATAATTGCTGAAAATTGCCATTACAGGAATAAATAATTTAAATATATTAAAATAGAAGACAGTTATTTTACATTGTAATACTATTTCACATTGCTACTGTTTTTACTGTATTTTTGATCAAATAAATTCAGCCTGGGTGTACATTCAACAATCTTATAGACTCAAAACAGTAGTGTATATAATGCATAAAGAAATACTGTATCAGTTGTAAAAAAGAGGCTTATACCTGCATTCATGTCTCTACATTCGGGTGGTGGTTTGGGGTGTAGGTGTTTAGGCAGACCTTCACGTGCTGCAGTAAAACTCGAAGTGGAGCCAGTGACCAATCTTTGAGTCCCAACCTAGAAAAACCAAGGCAAACAAATGTTATGTTTTCATTACAAAAATGCACGCTATACTCTTTCTAACCACTATGGTTCAACTAAGCCGCAATATAGTTATTTTAAAGAGCTGCTTCACCCAGAATTAAAATGTTGTCATTTATTTCACTGTACTTCATACTTTTAATTCATAATTTTAGATTTACATTGACTGTAGCATTGAAATCTCATTTGAGTGATTTAAATATGTGCATATTCAAGGTCACCATTCACTTTCATCAACAGGGAAAATGTTATTTTCGTTTTTGGGAGAACTATCCCTTTAAGCTTGAACTAAGTAATTTGCCTTTCTTAAAAAGGCAATAAAACATTGTCCAAACATGGAGGAATTACTGAGCCCCGAATGATAGCTATGTGGTCAAAGGTCAGAGGTATTGAATGTGACAGAACAAAGGGTATTAACCTACTGCCCCATCTCACTGGACCAAAAAGACCTGCCTGCAGGCTCTAAAGCCACCATTTACCCTGTACTAGAAGAAGAGAGAGAGGGAATATACTTCGCTCAATAACTTGCTCACGGAGAATGCCATTAGCTTCGGGTCACCGATCAGATTTTTCCCTCCAAACAAAACTTTGTTGTAAAAGGCTGGGAGACGACTATCCATTAATCAGGCTGGTGGCAGCTTGTAGATGTCAAGAAATATGGTTTCTCTTTCTCTCGGTTCCGTTGGCTGTACGAACCACAAGTGCATGCACATTTGCGAGAGAGAGCGCGGTGATGTTGTGTGATTACAACCAACAGATTTTCCGCATTCATTAAAACAAAGCTGGAGCTAAAATACAGGCAGTTAATGACATTGTAAACTGGCCAATAAGCCCCCTTCCCTGAAGCAATCAATCACATGCTGGCAATGCTTTCTGGATACTTTGAGCACGGCTCGGTTTATTTGTCTCGCACCTTCTCTCAAGTGAACAGCTGCTTGAAATCTTCTAGAATTAAATTCCATCAGAGCAATGCCTAAAATGCTTACCTCCTCATTATCATATAATAGTTCATAAATCAAATGAAAGTCGTGCTCCACATTCCACAATAAAAAGGATGTACTGCAATAATTAGGATTTTCATGGTAGTCATATAGCGACTAATATAATTCATCATTAATTTTTACAATCATTTTGATAAAAACAAGCACCAAAACTCACTCCCAAAGACAAAAAGCCCAATAAAAACATGTTATCTACAGAAAATTTATAGCCGATTAAAAGCAAGATGGCTAAATCACAAGCTAAAACTTTTTGGTGCACAAAAACGCAATGAGCAGGATGTGCATTAATCATAGCAAACAAAAGAGCATCAAAGAACGAGGTCGGCCATTTCCTCAGTGCATATAAACATATAATGGAGAGCACACTGCAAGTTTGTCAAGTTGTGGGCACATGCCAGACAGAGCCCTTCTGTACTCTCCTCCTCATCCTGCTGTTCCGGATTCTCCCCCTGATGTTCTCTGGCCTGTCTGTTGTCACACCACTGAGCTCCCTGACAAACCACAAGCACCGGCCAGGTGTTTGGAGCGGTTTGGAGGCAAGCAGCTGTTTAAGTGGTACAAGGGGACATTTAAAAGAAAAAAAACAGTGGGAGCTCCTTCGGAGACTCAGCGGAGAACTAGCCGACAGCACAGAGGTATTGACGCAGCAGGCAGAGCGCCAGCGAGTGTCAGTTGGGTAAGCCACGGCTGTCTTATTGGCATGCAGGAACAGGTACCAGTGCCTGTCCTGAGACAGCTGTAAAGCAGCAGCCCATACAACTGCAATCAGGCGGTGGCCGTCCTCCGAAGAATGCTGATGTGCCACAATCTGCGTCTGTCTGCTTTCGGCAGCCAAGTCTCATACCTTCTTCTCAACAACATGACAGCCTCCTCACGAGTGACAGGCAGAGGATGCAGGAGATAGAGGAAGAACCGCAGCGGAAGGCAGAAGGGGGGGAAACAGAGCACCAAAACAAATGGTGACCTTTAGAAAGATTAATTTGTTTACCAACAGACAGATTTAGCTGTCACTGCCAAACCAGGTGACCTTCAAATCCGCAATCTCCTGTTTGAAAGCAAAGTGACTGGAGTCATCTATTATTACACGCCAGTCACGTAATTTCTTTTCATGAGGTTCATGTGACAGACGCTGGCGTTAAGGCAATAGTCAGAGCTGGCCACCATATAATCAACACTATCAATAAGCCTTAATCATAAACGCTGCTGGATTCTAACGCAGAGCCACACATGTAAAACCAAGTACACTATAGTATTAGAGGGACAATTCACACACACAAAAATAAAATTCTGTCATTATTTACTCGCACTCATGACGTTCCAAACCTGTGTGACTTTATTTCTTCTGTGGAACCCAACAGAAGATATTTTGAGAAATGTCTCATACAATAATAACTGAGCCCCAAATGATAGCTCTGTGGTCAAAGGTCAGAGGTATTGAAAGTGACAGAACAAAGGGTATTAACCTAGTGCCCTGTCTCACTGGGCCAAAAAGACCTGCCTGCAGGTCTAAAGGTCTAAAGCCACCATTCACCCAATACTAGAAGAAGAGAGAGAGGGAACATACTTCGCTCAATAACTTGCTCATGGAGAATGCTATTAGCTTCGGGTCACCGATCAGATTTTTCCCTCCAAACAAAACTTTGTTGTAAAAGGCTGGGAGACGACTATCCATTAATCAGGCTGGTGGCAGCTTGTAGATGTCAAGAAATATGGTTTCTCTTTCTCTCGGTTCCGTTGGCTGTACGAACCACAAGTGCATGCACATTTGCGAGAGAGAGCGCGGTGATGTTGTGTGATTACAACCAACAGATTTTCCGCATTCATTAAAACAAAGCTGGAGCTAAAATACAGGCAGTTAATGACATTGTAAACTGGCCAATAAGCCCCCTTCCCTGAAGCAATCAATCACATGCTGGCAATGCTTTCTGGATACTTTGAGCACGGCTCGGTTTATTTGTCTCGCACCTTCTCTCAAGTGAACAGCTGCTTGAAATCTTCTAGAATTAAATTCCATCAGAGCAATGCCTAAAATGCTCGTACCACCTCATTATCATATAATAGTTCATAAATCGAATGAAAGTTGTGCTCCACATTCCACAATAAAAAGGATGTACTGCAATAATTAGGATTTTCATGGTAGTCATATAGCGACTAATATAATTCATCATTAATTTTTACAATCATTTTGATAAAAACAAGCACCAAAACTCACTCCCAAAGACAAAAAGCCCAATAAAAACATGTTATCTACAGAAAATTTATAGCCGATTAAAAGCAAGATGGCTAAATCACAAGCTAAAACTTTTTGGTGCACAAAAACGCAATGAGCAGGATGTGCATTAATCATAGCAAACAAAAGAGCATCAAAGAACGAGGTCGGCCATTTCCTCAGTGCATATAAACATATAATGGAGAGCACACTGCAAGTTTGTCAAGTTGTGGGCACATGCCAGACAGAGCCCTTCTGTACTCTCCTCCTCATCCTGCTGTTCCGGATTCTCCCCCTGATGTTCTCTGGCCTGTCTGTTGTCACACCACTGAGCTCCCTGACAAACCACGAGCACCGGCCAGGTGTTTGGAGAAGTTTGGAGGCTCGCAGCTGTTTAAGTGGTACAAGGGGACATTTAAAAGAAAAAAAACAGTGGGAGCTCCTTCGGAGACTCAGCGGAGAACTAGCCGACAGCACAGAGGTATTGACGCAGCAGGCAGAGCGCCAGCGAGTGCCAGTTGGGTAAGCCACGGCTGTCTTATTGGCATGCGGGAACAGGTACCAGTGCCTGTCCTGAGACAGCTGTAAAGCAGCAGCCCATACAACTGCAATCAGGCGGTGGCCGTCCTCCGAAGAATGCTGATGTGCCACAATCTGCGTCTGTCTGCTTTCGGCAGCCAAGTCTCATACCTTCTTCTCAACAACATGACAGCCTCCTCACGAGTGACAGGCAGAGGATGCAGGAGATAGAGGAAGAACCGCAGCGGAAGGCAGAAGGGGGGGAAACAGAGCACCAAAACAAATGGTGACCTTTAGAAAGATTAATTTGTTTACCAACAGACAGATTTAGCTGTCACTGCCAAACCAGGTGACCTTCAAATCCGCAATCTCCTGTTTGAAAGCAAAGTGACTGGAGTCATCTATTATTACACGCCAGTCACGTAATTTCTTTTCATGAGGTTCATGTGACAGACGCTGGCGTTAAGGCAATAGTCAGAGCTGGCCACCATATAATCAACACTATCAATAAGCCTTAATCATAAACGCTGCTGGATTCTAACGCAGAGCCACACATGTAAAACCAAGTACACTATAGTATTAGAGGGACAATTCACACACACAAAAATAAAATTCTGTCATTATTTACTCGCACTCATGACGTTCCAAACCTGTGTGACTTTATTTCTTCTGTGGAACCCAACAGAAGATATTTTGAGAAATGTCTCATACAATCGTTTGGTAACCAACATTCTTCAAAATATTTTCTTTGTGTTCTGCAGAAGAAAAAAGTCATACAAGTTTGGATGGAACAACATGAGTTGTGAGTACATGATGACAAAATAATAATAGAAAGAAATAAAATAATATCTTTCAGCAACTCACACTGGCCCCAGTTCTCTTGTGCAGGTGAGGAAGCTGAATCCCATAATTTTGTTGCACAATCTCCTTGTTCTTTGGGTGAAAAGGGTTATTTAGCAGACGCATGATAAATGCTGACTTGTGCTGTTGGGGAGATAGAACCACAGATTACAGAATAAAAACTTTTTTGACTGAACAAATGTTATGAATATGTGTAAAGATGGGAACCTTTTCCCCTGGTGATGGACCAGGAATCTGGCATCTCAGAGCACGTGCATTTGGTATTGTCTCATATGGTGGCTGCCTACAAAAATGTTATAAAAATTTGTTAGAGGTAATGTGATTTTACATAAACCAATTGACAGAGTTTTTATTTTTATACCATTTAACAAGCTTGGAGGGGACAGGCTTCTTTTCAGGCTCTTCAATACAGGGTAGAGTCAAAAACTGATTACTAATGGTTTTCAGATGATCTTCTGCATGCCTCTGTAATTCAATAAAAAAATATTTACAGGCATCATTCTTCCATGCTCCACATTTCATATATTTCCACTGCATGAATCTTACAAGTCAGGGACTTCAACACGAGACGACTTATTTAGATGAATAAGATGTAGTAAGATAATTAATTATATGATAATTAGTTGTATATATATATATATATATACATATATAAGTAGTTAGTTTACTTTTATATAAAAAAAAACAGATGTTAAAAAATACAGGCCTACAAAACTTCGAAAAAACAAGAAGGAAAATAGATGTTAAACTCTCCCCCCACAGAAATGTGGTATTGTATGTTATCGTGTATTTAATTGATGCAGACCTCAATTATCCAGAACTATTCGAGTCAAGTTGTCATAAAGTTGGCTTTATATACCCTTATTCCATGTTCCGTCCTGCTGATGGCTGCATCCAAAGCTTGAATGTCCAAAACTTCTCCATTCTCTTGCACAGTCAATCGAACAAGATTCTTTTTTAGTTGTCTTAAATCATCCTGCACCTAAGACACAATAAAAATCACAAGAAATTAGTTTTACAAACGTAATTATATCATATTCAGTTATATAATGCAACTAGCATAGTTTAAAGGAATTAAAACTTCAACGGTTGCTGTCAAGCCTTCTTTTATATTATTTTGTACTTGAGCACATTACCTGCACTAAAATATGCCCAACTTCGTCCTTATTTTTGAGTACGTCGGCCATTTTTCTACTAAATAATTCAGGTCACATTTAAGCTTTTTTTCTAATTGTGTCTTCACGTTTCCTTCCAGGTTTTATATTTTTCCAAACAAAGGTCTGGCTGTAACTATGGCAACACGACGCATATGGCAGTACAGTCTCCGTAAGTAAATATAGTTAGGCAAGTATTATTGTTATTATTACCATTTTGTTCAGGGTGTATCACTGACTGCCTCGCGTTATTTCTATAGCTATTCGTTGGAAAGCTGTTTTGCTTTAACTAGTTTAATTAAACTTACATTTTCTAACACACGCGCGCAGACACGGAAGCAGTTGAGGTTAGAGGTGAAAGGTTTCCTGGAGGTGGTTGACCGCTGTTTCTAACGTGCTAACTTTCATTAGGAGCTGTTTTTAAGTGTCCAAAAGCTTAAAATGGCAGATGATCAGGGAGATGAAGTACCTACCATGCCTTGTATCTTAGTTACAAGTTGTGATTCCAGATTTAAAGAAGAGGAGCTCATTAGACGTGAGTAAAAAGGGGAAATCTATTCTACGCTCGTTAGCCTTGATGCTATGCTAACGTTAGCTGTCAACAAGAAACATTCATCGTTTTGTCTCTTAAATCCAGATCAAAATGTGTCGATCGCGATAACGGTTTCATTGTTAATCGCATAAAATATACTGTGCGTTAATGTATTGAGTAACGATTGCATAAAAGCAATAACGTATATATATATATATATATATATATATATTTTATTTGACTTTTTGCTGATTTCATGAAACATGCAGTGTTTTGTAAACGTTACAGTTTTCACGTTTGTCTCTTATATAGGTTTTCTAATCACAACAATCTGAGATTATTGATAAAACATGATACAACTGGACAATAAATGTGAATCACTAACTTACTGGTGCTGTTATTGATGCAGGGCTACAGTACATAATAAGTGTGCAATATTTAAAGCCTGATACATTCGGTACATCAATTTTTAATCCTTATGCCTAAGTTAGTGCTTTACTAAAACATTATATAAAAATGTTGTAATTCTTTACATCTAGTGATTCTTTGTGTCCAGCAGGCGGCAGTGTTGAGCTTCAGTTAATTTACACATTCTATGTCTTACTTTAGAGACTGTTTTCACTGCTAGTGTTTTTTAATGATATCAAACACACACTTGGCCAATTACAGTTTTGAATGTTTTATTTCAGAGATCTTGGGCTCAGAATCACTACCTCAAGCTACCAAGATAGAGGAAAGAGTTTCTTGGTATCCATGGACAATCAACAACAAGTACTACACAGCAAACGTCAGCTTATGTGTTGTTTCAAGTCCATTCGACATGAATACAGAGGTTGCCAGGTCTATGCAAGCGTTCATCGTTTACTTTGACAGCAAAACTGTGAGTTGTCGACATTATGATCATTTGACAAATTCACCATTAATTGCATGTGCCTTGCTTCAACTGTTTTTGTGTTTTAGAAAAACGGCCTTAACAGTGTCAACTCCTGGTTATCAGTAGTGGAGGATTTGGCTCCAGAAGTGCTGATCCTAGTGTGTGATCATGCATGTGACAGTGGTGAGTGTGTGTTTGGTACTACTTATTCAGTGGTTTGGATGCAACATATGCAGTTTTTTGCTAAGTTTGGTGTAAATATGCCATTGCAGGTGTTAGCAAACAGGAGGCCCAGCAGTGGTGTCTAGCTCACGCATTTGAATTAGTAGAGCTCAACCCTCAAGATCTACCTGATGAAGATGGTGAGAGACGAAACAAAGTTTAGTCACGATTATGCACGTGAATCATTTTGTTTACAGTCTTTGTGTACCCCATAGATGACTTCCCAGAGTCCACTGGAGTAAAAAGAATCGTTCAGGCCCTCAATGCCAACGTGTGGTCCAGCGTTGAGATGAAAGATGGTAAAATTGTACTGCCCTAATGCGAAATATACAATGGCATCTACAACAAATCATATTCATATTCAATTAGCTTTCCCTTTAATTATCATTTATTCTTCTCAGAACACAGTCAGGGATTTGGGCTAATGAGCAGCCTGGTGGCCTCTCATCACAACAACCCACGACCCAGTCAGGAGACACTGGTTAGCCTTTTCTAAGTGTGCTGCTTTTTAATGTATGTAGATGAACATTATTTAGAGTATTTTAGGTAATTAAGAGTCTTGAGGTCATCTCGTTGTAACAGACTATGTTTCTTGTTATTAGTCCTCTCATTCCCCATCCAACAGTACAGATGAAGGCACTGAGAGCCAGAGAGCAGAGAATAACCAGAATAATGCAGTAGATACAGCAGTCGGTAAGTGCTTTTGTTAAGGGCAATATATTTATACTCATTTTGGAGGTAAATTAATGATATGATAAAATAGGATATTAGCATTTAAAGTACAAATGGAATAAGCCATTGTTTAAATACTTACTTGAACGTATTTGTGTGCATTGTTTAATTAAATATTTGCTAATCTGTCACAGATCCCATGATTGACATAGACATACAAGAGTTGGCTAATCTAACAGCTGGAGATGCAGATGTGGAGAATTTTGAGCGACTTTTTACTAAATTGAAAGAGATGAAAGGTACACACACACACACACACACACACACACACATATATATATATATATATATATACACTACTGTTCAAATGTTTGGGGTCAGTAGTTTTTTTTTAATGTCTTGGTAAGAGGTTTCTTATGTTCACCAAGAATACAGTAAAAACAGGAATATTATGAAATATTTTTACAGTATAACCTTTAACGGTTCTATATTTTAATATATTTTAGAATGTAATTCATTCCTGTAATGACAGCTGAATTTGTTATTATCACTGTTAAAAGTTGTGCTGCTTAATGTTTTTGTGGAAACTGTGATACTTTTTATTTTCAGGATTTTTATTGCGACAATTTAATGTGTCCTTGTTGAATAACATATCTTTTTTAAATAATTTACCGAAATTCAAAAGTGAAGACCTGTTTTTACAAATAATGTTCATTATATTCTTAAAACGTTTTTTATTTGTAGACAAGGCCTCTTCGTTGCCACATGACCAGAGGAAAGTCCATGCAGAAAAGGTAATATACCTTTAATATGATCTAATTAATACTAATGCTAATAGTTTTAAAATCTGAATGTTGCGTTAACAATTGAATTGCCCTCAATCAGGTTGCTAAAGCGTTCTGGATGGCTATTGGTGGAGACCAAGATGAGATTGACGGCTTGTCATCAGGAGAGGAGAGTTAAGGCCCCAGCTTCCACTGTTGCTACTCAGCCCACCCTTTGAACCCCCAGTCATCCCAAATCTGCCCAGCCCAGTCCTGTCCCGCCCAAGAAACATGGAAGAATGCAGGCAAAAAACAGCAATGGAGAATTTTATGATACTGCTGTTACTATAATGACAGTGTCCAGCACCTCAATCAGGCAGTACAGAGTGATTATGGGCATTTGGCTTCAAACATTGTAATCGCAGAGCCATGGGATGGGTTGCAGGGGGCAAGATTGTTATCTTGTTCTCTATGCCTGTTCTCTGGTGGTGTCAGTGCAAGTCTGCAGCCACATACAAGGATGAAGCCTATGGTTCTGTCAAAGGAGTTGTAAATCAAATGATGGATGAGCTGACAAAAGTGGATTGTTTTTAAACTTATTTTTCCGATGTAAGTCACAATTATGGACTATGCTTGTGCATGTCATTAGCTCTTCATCAATTAAAAGAATGATCTGTCGAATCAGTTTTGATGTTCTTTTGTTTTGTTTGGAAATACATTTGTCAAATACATTTGACATGATGAAATCTTTTTTTACATACTGTAAGAAAAAGTCTGAAACGATGCTCTTAAAACATTTTATTATTAAAACGTACATAACAAAAGTCAATATGACAGTGAATGCAAGAGAAGTAAACATGAGGGTACGTTACAGAAAAGCAAAAAGGAAATTCAGGGCAAACAATAACTAAGGACCAGTTTCAGAATATGAATTAAATTACTGACTCTATAAGACAAAGAATGTTGTATTTGCTTCCAAATCAAGAGTGCAAGAAAATAAACAGGATATAAGCAATATTCCAGCAAAAAGGGCAAATCTAAATAATATCAACAGTCCACTGTGTGCTTTGGCCCTGTTGAGTCACAGATGAAGAGCCGGCAAGATTAATAGCAAAAAACATAGCTTGGGGGAATCAAACACAAGCGTCAGTTGTTCAATGAAACATCAATTTGATTTAAAAAATCAAACAGATTGTCAGGATTTTCATGATCAGTGATTCAGAGCTTATTCCTTGAGACCAGACATCTTCCAATAAAATGCTTTTGGACTGCTGATGTATGCTGTTAAAAGCCAGACCATGCATTGAGTTAGTTGTTGAATGTCAGTACTAAACAAATCAAGGGATTTGAATAACCTGGGGCCCGTTCTTCGTACGTCGCTAACTCAGCTGGGTTTGATTGTTGATGATTTGGCATGATCGTGGATTGTTTGGTTCTTCGAAGCTCATCCCGGAGTTGCTGTCAGAGCAACAGGTCCTTAAGCTTAAACCTGATCGGGAGCAGGCTTATTTCATGTAAACAGGATTAGATTGCATCTTTTTAAGCAGAATTGATACCTAAAATATGTCCGCTACCACCACATAAAAAAATCTAGCCATTTACACTATTCTCTTGTGAAATAAATTTTTACATGAAAATACATGCGTTCCAAGAGCTGCCAGCAGTACTTGCCTTCCACTTTTCTGTGAAAAATAAAAACTCAAAATAGTGGCCCACTCAGAAATCACTGACAGTAAAATTGTGAAATATGTAGAGACATGAAATGCTGTTAGTTGTTACTTGAGTTTTGAGCTCAATGGATTGACAGTCCTGAGTTTCAGACATCCCTTTGATGCGCCAATCATACACAGAACAGAATCAATGAAAGGACAATGAAATCAAGTGATTGCTGAAAAGAAAAAAAGTGATGACTAATGGTGAGTTCCCATTAAATGTTCTGTGAATTTTCTCAGGCAAAATCCAGTCATTTCGATAGGAGTCTGTGCAATCACGTGAAAGACTGATGCTAAATATATCACAACATTGTTGACAACAGACTGTAAAAATCTGTGAAATTTTGTTAATGTGACCATTTTTTTTATATCTGTGTGTAACATGACAAGTGTCTTAATTACAACTTAATTACCCTATGGCAGCAGTAAAAATATACTTTCGCAATCTCCATTCAGTTTATAATGCAAAAATACTTTAACATTTATTTGCTGAGCATAATTCAAACATTAACCATCAAGTTCAAGAAATAAAATGGCACTATTAGCTACTAGCATTTGTCACTGACAAATTTCCAATGCTATTTTCTTGTTCACGCCATCACTGGGTGCTTTTCAAAACAAGTGCTTTTCATAATCAAGGCTAAGTACCGCTGTTATAACTCTACACACTCAGTTCCTGTATACAAACCTGGTCGACCGTGCATATGAGACCAAAGGCAATCACATTGTATATTGACCTGTCCAGCGCAGTGCAATTTACTTACACACAAACAGCTTCCCGAAGCACTAGCTTCAGGCTAACATACTGTAAAAGTTCCCACAAGACCCCTTCACTGAAGGTGGTGGAAACAAAGCACTCTTTGAGGCCCCCAATGAGGATGTTTATGATTTTAAGCAATCATATTCCGAGCCCAAGATTCTAATACCTTCAGATCAAATTAAATGCGTGATACACTTCTTGATCAAAACAAAAACGGACAAAATCATGATTTCATTATCACATGTTAATTCACAATGAGGAAAATGCCTCATTTTAAACTCATCACACTGAGGAAATATCATCCATGCTCCTTGAGTGTCATTGTTCAAAGTGCTTCAACTGTACGTGTCTATTTTGGCCCACAGCAAAATATTAGAATCTTTAAATGATAAAGTGACACTCTGAGGAGTCCAGCAGGTGTTTGTCTCCCCCGGCCTGGGCTTCGCTCTGTTTGTTCGCTTGGCATTCAGCAGCAATAAAAGATGTCATTAAAAAGGTATAGTTACATGAAACGGGCTGAGGGTTTGTCCTATGACACGCTGGAGCAGCGGAGGTTCGGAGAGCCCATCTGAGTGAGCACCTTGTCCAGCCACTGCAGGGGGCCATTGAGATGCAGCTCTATCCAGCAGGGGGTGCTGGTCACTGTCTGCCGCCTGCAGGAAGGAGAATCTGGGTCACTAATGTGCTTCCATGCCTGCCCAGCATTTTTAACAAACTACAGACCAGCCAGGAATATCCGTTTTACCGTAATCAAGGGCAACCATTAGCTTTTTGTGTGCTACTGTCACAGAAATAAAGTGATTAAATGCCATTTCTGCATTTGTTTTTAATACTCAGCATTTATGAGTACAGAGCACTTTTGAAAGTGACGCAGTTTTGAAAAACAGGTTTAGAAAAGCAGGTTCTACCTTTGCATAAGCAATAAGTTGAAATATAAATGGTAGAATTAAGTAAAATATTATTACAATTTAAAACAACTGTTTTCTATTGTAATATATTTGAAAATGTAATTCATTCCTGTGAAGGCAAAGCTGAATTTTCCCGTTTTTATCCCATTCCTAAGTGTCACATGATCACATGATGATCCTTCAGAAATCATTCTAATATGCGGATTTGATTTTTTTATGTCTAGGCCTAATTGTTTCGGGTCAATGGTAAACTGTTCGTTCTTGGCTAAAGGAAAACACAATTACTTTTTATTAAATAATAATTTTCCAGGACAACAACAAGAGTTTCCAGGACATTTTACATTTTCTCTCATTTTCCATGTGTTTTCCAGGACTAGAAAATTAGTCATCAATTTTCCAGGTTTTCCAGGACGCGTGTAGAGTATATATAATTATTATACAACAGAATATAAGCAGAATAAAAGTATTAAGAAGAAAGAAGAAAAAAAATTGTACTGATCTCAAACTTTTGAACAATAGTGTATGTGCTACCGGTGATGATTGAATTATTATAGGATAGAATATATCCTATAATAATAGGAATATATGCAATTTCTTGCAGAATAAAAGTATTAATTTCTTTAAAAAAGAAAAAAAAAATCTTACTGATCCTAAACTTTTGAACAGTAGTGTATATGCAGCCTGTGATGAAGGAATTATTCTAGGATAGAATATAACCTGTAATAATAGGAATATATGTAATTTCTTGCAGAATAAAAGTATTAATTTCTTTCAAAAAGAAAAAAAATCTTACTGATCCTAAACTTTTGAACAGTAGTGTACGTGCTACCTGTGATGAGTGAATTATTCTAGAATAGAATATAACCTGTAATAATAGGAATATATGTAATTTCTTGCAGAATAAAAGTATTAATTTCTTTGAAAAGAAAAAAAAAATCTTACTGATCCTAAACTTCTGAACAGTAGTGTACTGTATGTGCTACCTGTGATGAGTAAATTATTATAGGATAGAATACAGTATATACTATAATTATAGGAATATATATAATTTCTTGCAGAATAAAAGTATTAATTTCTTTCAAAAAGCTTTTGAATGGTAATGTATGTGCTTTCTCTGACGAGTGTCTTACCTGTATTCTGCCCCCCAGCCTTTGACGAAACTCATGCGAATGGTGCACATGCGGGTCAGCTGGTAAACAGCCTCAAATCCCTGATTCACTGATTGGGCCAACAGAGCTGCAAACTCCTGATTATTGAAGATCTTCAGATTACAGCCTGAGGCAAACACAATTGTATATGCTTGAGTGCTTCTATGAAACAGAATGAGGAAGTCTGACACTAGAACATGCTTGAGTGACTCACAGGATGTATATACACAGCTGCACATTCATCCAATCAGTACACAGACGGGCTGACTCACCTGGAGGAATCTTACATACTGTGGCGGGGTGCCAGCCATACCGCTGGTTACAGTTCGGACTCTGGACGAAAATAGCACTGTCGCTCAGACACTCAGCAAACACCTCACCGCCGATGTAATACAAACGTACACCTCGGCCTGAGGAAAGGTTAAGAGGTTAAACAGATTCAGTTTATTTCAGAAACTCTAATTCCAATATCTTCCATAGCTGAATGTACCGATGTGTCTGCGCGTCAGCTCCACGGCTGCATTGCGGTTGACGTTGGACAGCAGGCCCAGGCAGAAGCGCTCTGCGTTAGAGGGGTCCGTAAAGCCATCTACAGTCAGAGACGGTTGCGAGGCGTGGAAAGTCTCGCCCACACGCTGATTCAGCTCGTAGTAGGAAATCGAGCACCAAAATGCGGATTCACAATATGTTACCGGCTGCAGATCTAACACACACACACACACACACACACACAAATAAGCATGAGAAAGGATCAGAGTTACAAAACAAGTGCAGAACAAAGACAAAGTGTGAAAGAACAGGAAAAGCTCTGGACTTTGGAT
Source organism: Sinocyclocheilus rhinocerous (assembly GCF_001515625.1). Lineage (NCBI taxonomy): Eukaryota > Metazoa > Chordata > Actinopteri > Cypriniformes > Cyprinidae > Sinocyclocheilus > Sinocyclocheilus rhinocerous. Next base: position 974,965 of record NW_015629065.1, read on the forward strand.
TCTGGTGTAAAATCAGTGTCACATTGTGACAGAATGTGGCCCTTTGAAAACAGCAGGCTGTCCATGTGAAATTGGTTATTTGTTATTTTTACTGCAGGGCCTCCTGGTGTCTCTGCAGAGATAGAACAACCCAGCGACAGGATATTATTATTATTACATTACCCTGGGCTGACTGAGAGGACAGAAACAAAAGACCCTTTTATATGAGGTTTCCTCTTATGCAGCCAAGAGGCAAAGCCTGGGACTGGGGCTCACTAAACACACACATGGTTTATTGTGACATGAGAGAGAACAAACTCCAACCCCCATTCAGCGATGAGTTGACTAGTAGCTTAGTAAATATATCTATATTAATTTTTAGATTGAATATTTATTGTTAAATAATCATTTTTCAAAATTAGTGTTATTTAGCCTATTTAGTCAATTAAATAACTAGATATTAATCTTATTTATATAGAATTTATACATTTACATTTAGAGGATACATCTATATTTTTATACTAACGTTCAAAAAATTGGGGTCAGTAATATATTTTTTTTAAATGTACTTTATTCAGCAAGGTTGCATTACATTAATTCAACGTGTCAGTGAACACATAGCAAAAGATTTCTAAAATGATTATTTTACATAAACACTGTTCTTCCTATTCATCAAATAATCCTGAAAAAAACATGTATCACTGCTTCCACAAAATATTAAACAGCAACAACTGTTTTCAACACTGATAATATTAAGAATTGTTTCTTGAGCACCAAATCATCATATTAGAATGATTTCCGAAGAATCCAGTGACACTGAAGACTGGAGTGATGAAAATTCAGCTTTTCTAACACAGGTATAAATTATATTTTAAAATACATTAAAACAGAAAACAGTTATTTGAAATTGTAATAATATTACAAAATATTTGTGAGCATAAAAACATTAAAAAAAAAAAATCTTACCAACCCCAAATAGTACTGTAAATTCCTAATAAACACTGATGATGAAGTGATATTGAAAAATTTTGTCTCAGCACTGTGCACCTTTCTTTTGTGCTTTTTCACTGTCTATGATCTAACTTTTGTGCCTATGCACAAGAGGAATGTGAGTGCATAACTAAAATTACATTCAATTTAAGTATAAATTGACTGGCACCAACATTATTACACTTCTTAGTGTGACTAGTTGTTCAAACAATCACCCCAACTAGCTGATTTTGAAATGATAACAATATATACAGTATCTGTGTGCATATGGCTAAATGATTTAAACAGCTAAAGCCCAAGACACTGCATGATTTTCGGCTGTCCCAGATGAAAGATTGGTATTGTGAAACAATCAACAATCGTGGCGATTTCTATGATCGTGGCTCCTAATCGGTGATACTAAGTCGTACAGTGAGAGAGGTTCAAAGATGGCTGTTGTCAAGGTCTTGTGACCAAAGATAGCCTACGATAATTTTCTGACAGTGTCAGAAATTCAGCATGATCATCACACAGTGTGTTTGCTGCTACGACCCACGTTTACTAACCAGCCAATAAAAATGCGAGATGAAATCAACACGACATGGCGCTAAAACATAAAACTGCTTACTTCAAACTCTTATCCCTTCCTCTTTTGCTGCTTCCACTTTTTTTCAGCACACATAAAAAATACAACTGCCAAAGTGTGATTCATCATGCTCTTTTTGTTTACCACTAGCACATGCTGATAACGTTTTATTCTTCTATAGAAAAGTGTGTCGAAGCTCACGAGCCAATAGGTGTCATTATCGTACAGTCTGCATAATTGTCGTACCCAAGTTTATTAGATCCATGTCACGCAGTGTGATCGGCAATGATCTTATAGGATTGCTAAAATCGTGCAGTGTGTAAAAGGCTTAAGGGGTAATAATAATGTAAAATGTAATAATATAAATGTAATAATGTAAAAAAAACAAAAAAAACAGTCTCATTTATTTAGGATAGTACAGGATGCTGGTGGCATTACTCATGTGTTTTACTGGCAGTGACTCGTCCTAGTGTTTTCTCGTGGGCTCACTGAAGCAGACTTCCATTCTCACTAAATCACCTCACACAGGACCAGGCAGGCAGACCAACGTTATGGAGATAATATGTCAGAGATAATCCATCCAGATTAAAATCACAGTGGGGTGGAGTACTTACAGAAATCAGACTGACTCTGCATGGTTCCCATGACAACAAACACTTTTAGTGATGACTATTTTCATGAAAGAAACTACAGCCACACGTGAAAGGCGAGAGGTGCCGACAGGAAAGCTTAAGTTTTCGCAAAAGGTGGCGACTTCGAAACATTTTAAATATCGGATAACTTCTACAAGATTTTGTTTAACTTCAACTTTTTTTACTTTTTTGTTAAACTATTTTCCACATGTTAGAATAATAGTAAAGAATGAGTAGATGTGTAAAAACGTTTCGTAATCTATACCCCTTAGACAATCTGGGATCTTTATGAATACATAATATTTGGCTGTGAAACATTATGAATAAGTGTCTGTTCTTACCTAGGTTGCTGTTGGCAGGAGAGACAGGGTTGGGTGAAAGGTTTGGGGAACCTAAAAAATAGAATTAGATAAGTACAAACAAATATAATTAGGTATCTAAGTAAGAGCAACAACTTGTTTGTGATCTCAGGGCTCTTACCTGTGTCCATGCTGTGGTTCATTTGGTGGTCGCTGGTTTCCCCATCCTCACTCAGGTAGCCTGGAGGAGGGGTCTCTGAAACTTAAACCAGACGTTTATTATTATGAACCACACAAGACAGAATTTTGTCTCCCTGCAGAACACATATTTAAAGATTTTTAGAGTTATTTGGTGTGTTTGCCATTTATTTATATAGTAGCCTTAAGTATCAGCTGATACACAGAGGTACCAGAGACTGACACTGTATTGAAGCCAAAATCGTGTAGAACAAACTAGGGGTGGGCGATATGACCAATATCTTATTTCAAGGTATGAGAATTTAAAAAAATAATAAGAACAAAGAAGCAAATTACAAACAATAAGACAAATACAATAGAACAAATATCAATTAAAAAAGATGACGTTTTTCAGCTCAGTAGGTTTATTTAAAGTAGTAAGAAATACTACAGAAATTGAATAATCAATTGTAAAATTAAAACACTGCACAGTCTACACTGTATTAATCAAATATGAATTATTAAAGACAAAGAAGTGATTCAGTCAAGAGCAGCGAGTGACTTTCTCTTTGTCTTTTGTTTTTTGATTAACATAAATGACACAGACAGCAGCAGGTTTATTATGCTGCTGTCACTTTAAGACCAAATGAACGGATCCAATATACTGATACACATCCAGTTTTCTCTCAACTGTATACATTCACTTATGACATAACCGACTGTAAATATTCGACACATCGTGCATTTTGACATAATTGTGTGATCTGACCATTCAAGCACAATAAGATGTGAAAGTGAGATGAATTTGTGAGCTCATGCTGTCTGAGGCGGATTTCTGTGCACATAGCCTACTTTAGATGTGTGTCAATTTTTCACAGCTTACTGCACTTAATAACTATATTTTACATCAAGTATGTATTGCTTTTTATTTTCTCATTCATGCATATTTCCTTATCACACTAAAGTGTGAATAACTTCAAGTAGTACTGTGCTATGTAGGGATGCACCGAAATGAAAATTCTTGACTGAAGCCGAACAAAATGAAACACTGGGCCGAAGGCCGAATACCGAACACGGTTTTTCACATTTTTCACCCATGTAGGCCTATTTTGCCATTTTTTTCATCATTGCATTAATTAAATTGCCAAAATGTGCTTTTTACTGTTTTGTCCTGCTTTTCAAATAAAAAAAAAACAATTACAAAACAACAATTTAAAAATATTTACTTGACACTGAACTTTTTTTAAAAAATTCTAGCAGACATTATAAGAACAAAGCACAATTTAACTTAAAATTAATAAGTTGCTGAGCAGAAAA
>NW_015629065.1:979086-979610 GCF_001515625.1 Sinocyclocheilus rhinocerous
GCAGGAAGATCTCAGTGCTTCTTTTTGTTGACAACAGCATGCAGATTTATAAATGATTCTCATTACGAATTTGGAAAGATGTTTGTCGCACGTATCGCATTGTCACATGCCTTTAAAAAATTCACAAAAATGTTACTGAGAAACTGACGAGTAACACAGTTTCAGCGCAGATTTTCCTCGCGCTAGTTTGGACTTTGAACCCTGGTGCTGTGAGCTCGTGCAGTGCTGTCAGAATACATGCAATTCGTGCGTGCATTAGAAAATATAACATTCTGCAGTTGATTTACTAATCGTTTAAAGGTAATTTCGTGATTTCAATCATTATACAGTAACCTAACCACCAGCATCAGCCACCTCTTCTTCTAATCGGAGAAGTGATGCAGCACTAAACAGTCTCTCACTGTCGGTGCTTCGTGCTTGTAATGATTTCTGCGTCTTTCTCTGATAGTTTTAAATACATTCACACTGCCGACATGTTTGCTGCATTAGTGCGTGCCTCTATTTGATCGCGTTAGTCATTGTTC
>NW_015629065.1:979783-991382 GCF_001515625.1 Sinocyclocheilus rhinocerous
GGGGGGTCGTCTTATAATCAGGGTCGTCTTATATTCGGGCCAATACGGTAATTACATACCATAAAATAAACAATATAGCAAGATCTCTAACAAATGACACTTTATACCATTGTCACAATATAAACTGTCATACCACCCAACCCTAGATCCAACCCTACTAGTCACAGAATTAGAACTTGAAAGAGTTAAAACTTTCTTTACATTATGTGCTTGGATTTCTGAAGCAATTTACTCAAATGCCACAGTGTAAATGCGTTGTATAGTGAGAAGGTCTACCTGAAAAAAGGAGTTCTTTTACTCAAGTCATGTGAAACACTTTTAACACCAACAGTCTTAAGCCTCAATATGATGTTACCGGTCATGAGATCTGCACTTTGATCTCTCCTTGTCTTATTCGCTTTACCAACTTTGTTAAGATGCCAGACTAAACACTCTGATTTGGACAAAACAGCTTAAACGAACTGAGACACGACAAAATAAACTCAAGAAGATGTGTGTCTGTGAACCAGCGTCTGAGTGTGTGATAGAGTGAGCAATGCCTGTTGTGTAGTCCTGAGGGCATGTCTGGGTGAAAGTTAATGTGTGATTTTCAGAGAGAAAACAGAAAACATGTTTTCACCCGGTATATAGTTGCTCGGAGGCTCAATGCCCGCTGGGAATATGGTGTTCTCAGGGATGAAATCATCCAGTGGAGGGAAGTCTGTGGGGATGTCAGCATGCCGAGGAACCAGGACTGGAGGCAAAACTGAACACGCGCACACAAGAAAAAAAAAACTTAACTTAACTAATCAAATTAGTTTCATACACAAAACTGATTATGGAAGCAAACAGTCTTTGAATAACTAGAGGTAAAACACCAGTGGGGCTTACCTGGTGTCTCTACATGCTGGTAGTGGTAAGGGTTCACACACACCTCGTCCTTCTTCATATGGAAGGCAAACTCACACAAGTCTACAGCACGCAGCTCATGGTGGGACTGCAGGTCAGGCCAGCGCCATAGCCGGCAGTAGATCACATGGGGAAGGCCTTTTCTGTGAGATACTTGCAGACGGCCATCCAGAGACCTGCACAAACCGTTCAAGGAGACAATGAAACAACCGGTCCCATAAAAGTTACCACTTAACGCAAGAACCATTCTACCTTCTTTATCATAAAGCTATTGATGGATTGATTTGTAAAACAAATTCTGAAAATGAATGATTTTCATGATGATCAGTTTAGTCTGTTTTTCTACTTCTGCTGATGCTGAAAGAACAGTAAACATGGATCATGACTAGGAAAGTCCAATTCAAAAATGAATGATTATTATGAGCTGGTTCTTATTATTAATAATAAGCATCTTATTATTATTATTATTAGTCAAAAAGACTCATATTATCGGTTTGAATCAGTTTAATGAGTCATTTGCTCATTGAATCAGTAAACTTAAGCAGTTCTTCAGTGAACCCAAAGTCATAATTTAGAAATGTCCAATTCAAAACAAAAGCTAGTAAGCATTACTTTTTACATAGGGCTCATGAGATCTAAATCAGTGTAATTATTGATTTTGCATACTATAAAGTGCATTTAAAAGAACATATTCAAGAGATATTTATATTGAATATATACAGTATGTTTCCTAAGTATTACTAAAGTAGTAAATGAATCGTTAATGGCATTTTTAGTGAGACAAAATCTGAAACATTAATTCATTGGTTTTCTATTAACAAATGTTTCTAAAACATAATGTACCTTATTGCAATAATGTACAATGTTATTAACGTGAAAGCCCAATAAATCTTGCCCTGTGAGTCTTTTAATACATAGGCTTGCACTGGGTCAACCATTCATTTTTCGCAGAAGTCGGGATATTCAAATGGTGCAAAAGCCTCATTTAGTGGAAAGTGAATTAGGCCTTATTTTCAAACAGGGGGAGAGGTCACCGGCTGTGAGCAGAGAAAGCCACAGAAGAAAACATGAATCATCCTCATGGTATTGTGGTCTATGCATCATGACAGCCATTGCTAATGGATTTCAATGCATTAATGCATTTTCACCCTACATTGGGATTATCCTAATTCTTTAAAAATGCTCAGACTCAGGGGACTGACACAAGATGAACAGAGAAAGCAAGTGAGTGAATTTAGAGGAAATACCAGGCTTGAGTTCAGGAGGGGAAAGACGGCAAGGCAGAGCAGAGAGCAGACAGAGACGAGCGCCTGCACACTTTTCCTGTCTAATGTTTACCTATTCATTCAGCTATGCACCAGCAGTATGAATGCCAGCATTCTGCACTAGAAATATCCACTAGGAACAGATGACATCTGTAATCGCCAGACAGAACAAAAAACAAACCAAAACAGAAATTCATGTGCTGCCTATATCATCTTTTATGTAATATGTTTGGAAATAACACTTAAAAGTAGTGGTTGACTGAAATGGGTTTTATAATAGTGGATGCCTATTTCTAGAAGGGCTGGGCGATATGTCAAAAATATCTTATCGATAATCGCCTTTAAAAATATTGCGATATCCGATAATATCGTCTACCTAAGCCCCACCTCCACCACGCCCCGCCCCCGCCGAGACAACATTGCCGACATGCACCATAAACACACACCATGTTCACTTTGGTCTTAATTATTGCCACAAAGTTTGGTTTTACTTTTCTTAGTTTGTGCTTAACTAACAGAAAACATTAGCTTTGCTGTTATTTTGGTGTTGCTAATTATTTTCACTCTGTTCTTATCAAATTTGTGTTTGAAATGAATTTCGTTTTGTGAGGAGAACTGTTGAGGAAAAATAATAGAACCCAATTTTAAGTTCATCATGGTGAAGTTGGACATTCTGGCGGTGATTGTAAGAAAGATAAATGCATGTTGATGTCATATAATAATGTCTTGAATAAAATATGCTTATTTTCCAATGTTTCTCTTTCTTTTTGGCATTATCCAATTCAAAACAAAAGCTAGTAAGCATTACTTTTTACATAGGGCTCATGAGATCTAAATCAGTGTAATTATTGATTTTGCATACTATAAAGTGCATTTAAAAGAACATATTCAAGAGATATTTATATTGAATATATACAGTATGTTTCCTAAGTATTACTAAAGTAGTAAATGAATCGTTAATGGCATTTTTAGTGAGACAAAATCTGAAACATTAATTCATTGGTTTTCTATTAACAAATGTTTCTAAAACATAATGTACCTTATTGCAATAATGTACAATGTTATTAACGTGAAAGCCCAATAAATCTTGCCCTGTGAGTCTTTTAATACATAGGCTTGCACTGGGTCAACCATTCATTTTTCGCAGAAGTCGGGATATTCAAATGGTGCAAAAGCCTCATTTAGTGGAAAGTGAATTAGGCCTTATTTTCAAACAGGGGGAGAGGTCACCGGCTGTGAGCAGAGAAAGCCACAGAAGAAAACATGAATCATCCTCATGGTATTGTGGTCTATGCATCATGACAGCCATTGCTAATGGATTTCAATGCATTAATGCATTTTCACCCTACATTGGGATTATCCTAATTCTTTAAAAATGCTCAGACTCAGGGGACTGACACAAGATGAACAGAGAAAGCAAGTGAGTGAATTTAGAGGAAATACCAGGCTTGAGTTCAGGAGGGGAAAGACGGCAAGGCAGAGCAGAGAGCAGACAGAGACGAGCGCCTGCACACTTTTCCTGTCTAATGTTTACCTATTCATTCAGCTATGCACCAGCAGTATGAATGCCAGCATTCTGCACTAGAAATATCCACTAGGAACAGATGACATCTGTAATCGCCAGACAGAACAAAAAACAAAACAAAACAGAAATTCATGTGCTGCCTATATCATCTTTTATGTAATATGTTTGGAAATAACACTTAAAAGTAGTGGTTGACTGAAATGGGTTTTATAATAGTGGATGCCTATTTCTAGAAGGAAGCCAAGAGCAGCCGTCTTTCTATCCCACCCCCTCCTATACACACACTGCCTTGCTAAAATCAACACTGGAGTAACAACATGACCGAAACCAGAAATCAACAAAACAAATAAAAAATAAAATAAAAAGGGTGCCGGAGAGAGCTGAGGAGGGAAGACGTGTGCGTGTGGCTCACCAATAACCTCAGCTTTCCTCTTTAAGCAGCAGTGTTTGTTGTCTACTCTCCCACATATCTCACACAATCCGCATCTGTGGAGTCACACTAAATCCATTAGTCATCATCATGGCCCCTAAAAGGCCCCTGACCTCAATTCTAACCAGTTTTGCAACTGAATTTTTTAAATGTTGTACTTTTTTTTACATTGACTAATACATTTAGGGAAATTGTTCCATAACTGTCACCGTGCTAAATTACATTAAGAGACAGATCAGAAATTACACTAATAATTTCACAAATTTCACACACAGACGATAGCCCTTTATTAAAAGACATTTTCAGCAGTTAGCATGAATGTCTCACTTTGGTTAGAAGTTTTCAGAATATCTGCTCTGTTTGAATAAGCGAGTGGAGTAGGAAGTAGCATAACCTCAGAAACTCAGAGCCTGTGAGCAGGTGATGATTTCCTGCTCTTGCTCTGTTGCACACATGTGCAGTCTTCCCCTTGCCACCCAGATAGCCACTAATGCAGAGAAGATTTCATCAAGAAGAACAGAGAACAAAACAGTGTAGGTTACATCAGGACCTCACAGACCGTATGACACAGCTGAGTATATTCAAACCCGCCTAACGCCAACCTTTTACACTCAACCGCAATCCAGGGAACAACCCACACCCTCCTCCAGACCTTGCACTGCATTCTTGATCTTTGAATAACCATGCCACATAGTGTGTTGAATAAACACACTCTCAGCTGTGTTTAAAGTACTGAGAATGTCTGCCTGAGTGCAAGTGTGTGAACAATGTTTTGTGAGGATTGGCTTACAATATACAGATTTTGTCATAAAAAGGGTTGCTTGACAGCATTGAAGACAAGAGATGCAGCAAAGAAGCATAAACATTAATTTCCTGTGTGGAAGCTTCTTTAAAAGGGGCAGGATGTATGTGGTCAAACTGTAGAATACCAAAATTCAACAACACAAGTGCTTATATCAGGCACAGTATGATCCTGTCACACATCATTATGGATTATGGACTAGCATTTTAGCCAGTAGCGGCGATGGTTTAAAGTTAAAATTAGTGGTCGACCGATATATCGCCAAGGCCGCATCGGCCAAACAGAAAAACTTATCGGCCGATGACGATATTTGAAAAATGCCAAATATCGGCCGACAAGTTTTTCTGTTTGGCCGATGCGTTCGTAGCGGGACTTTTATTTTGACGGCGCTGAGAACGGCAGCGCCTAAACACACAGTGCTCACATTCTCCCTCTTGTTCACTGTCGTCGTTAACAGTTCTGTCTACGGATAGAAGTCTGTCTAATAATCAGATAGAACTGTTAAACAAAGCAACTAAAATGTATGCAAAAAAGTATGGTCAAAAAAACAATTTCGGTCGACCACTAGTTAAAATGCCTTAATGATGCAATTTTTTCTTACAAACACAGAGCTGGTCACTTCACAAGATGTTAACTGATGGACTGGAATCATGTGGATTATTGTGATGTTTTTATCAGCTGTTTGAACTCTCATTCTAACAGCACCCATTCACTGCAGAGGATCCATTGATGAGCAAGGGATGTAATGCCGAAATGTCTTCAAATCTGATGAAGAAACAAACTCATCTACATCTTGGATGGCCTGAGGGTGAGTACATCTTTAGTAAATTTTCATTTTTGGGTCAACTATTTTTTTAACTTTAGGCAAAAAATGCCTAATGGAGAACAAGCAAATAAGAAGGGATTCCAATGGAATACTAGTGGTAAGCAAGCACAGTGAAACGATTATGAAATTTCAACTGACCTGCCATAATCTCTGATCTATAAATATGGAAAACAGCTGGAAGACGAGATAAGATACGAACTTATACATTTTTCGCAGACTAAATTCTCCACTCAAAACTACACAGATGGTAATATGCACTTACGTGCTCAAGTACGTAACCCCATGCTCAAATGCCACTTGCTGATATCACAGCTATTTCACGAGTTCACACTTACATATAATTAGATGAAGTATAGTAATGCGTATTTGGCGTGCTGTCCGGGGAAGGGCTCCGAGCTCGGGAATGGCCCGAACCCAGAGTACTCCCCCCGTATAAGTGTAGTTAGAATTTGAAGTGAGGAGATGGGGCGGTGGAGGGATGCTGATAAACCGTCGATGGATAAAGGTAAGTCTGCTGTATTTATACCTCTTGGTGTTGATTAACTTGAGTGCGCTCCTCTTGTGTTAATTAGGCTAAGTATCTGACGTGCTCCTCCCAAACTTTGTTAATAAAACATAATTTCACGAGTTCACGCTTACATATAATTAGATGAAGTATAGTAATGCGTATTTGGCGTGCTGTCCGGGGAAGGGCTCCGAGCTCGGGAATGGCCCGAACCAGAGTACTCCCCAACAAGCAAATGAGAGAAGGATGGCCGCCAGAATAAGTTCTTTGCGTGAACATTTGGGCGGCGTTGTGCAAATCTTCCCACATCGTGACGTAGGTATGTGGGGGCGTGTTAGAACGAGCCGTTTTAGGTAGGCGTGGTTAACTCTTAACTTTTATAAAGAATATCTCTTTGGTTTTGAGACTTTAGTGTTTGCAACTTTACAGATCTTCTTTATGCACCAAGAGCTTGTAACACTCCAAAGAGAAAGGAAAAATTGAAATCGCATCATATGACCCCTTTAACTTCTACTGTTAATAAGATTTTAGTAGGCTACTATTAGATGGATAGCCTAAATGTCCTAATTCAGATGGGCTACCTGTTTTTTTTTTTTTAATGGTAAAAAAATTAAAAAGTGACACCACTTCACAAAAAAAAATTCAAGTGTACAGTTGTAGTTTCATTTTATTGCATCTTGAAATAAATATTTCTGAGTTCTGTATACCTCTGTGTTGTGTTTGTTTATTTTTATTTTTATTTTTTTTTTTTTGTTAGGAAGATAACTGAGCCTTTAATCTCCTTTGTAATAGATGTGCTTATAAATCAAGAGCAAGGCATTTATAGCTGTATTTATAAACTGCTTACTAATGACTATTAATGTTGGGACAAGGCTTTATAAAGGATGAACTGACTATTTAGTGCAGTTATTATAAAGTGTTACCCTCTGCTTTGTTTAACTTGCGTGAAGGCTGGACGTCGGAGTTGGTCAGCGCTTGCCTCAGACTCAACACAGTCCACTTCCCTATGGGCGGAATCGTTGGCCTGGCCGAACGATAGGAGGACGTCGGGGAGTCGGCTGGGGTTCTTGCCGGAGGTGGCGAGGGTAGGCCTCGGCGTCTTGGGAGGCGAGTGGCTGCTCGAGCCGTACGGCGCCCACGAGATGGGGCTTGGTTGCGGTGCCACGCGGGGAAGGAGTGGTCCTGGGGCCGGCTAGTTGCGGCGATGGGACTGGAGGAGAGTCGGAGTCGTCGTCAGATGGGGAGATTTGTTTTTGCGACATAGTAGCAGACGGGCGAACCAAAATGCTGATAAACCGTCGATGGATAGAGGTAAGTCTGCTGTATTTATACCTCTTGGTGTTGATAGCAGCGTTAGCTTCACAGAGTTCTTGGTTGTATATGAATGTCTCAAAAAAACGAGTGAGCTGTCTACCTAGACACCTTGTTTGTGAACCAAATTTGCTTTCAGAACGCGCATATGATGCCCAAAATGCCATCTAGGTAGGCAGCTCATTATGTTTTGAGAGCCTACAAAATATGTACCTCGGTATAGTGATGCATTTGGTGTTGATATTCTGGGTGGTGATGGCCTTCTCCAACTCCTCCAGCTGTCCTGTCTTCTTCAACTTCTTCACCAGACTCTTCACTGCCTTTTCACACCATTTCTCCTCCTGTCCGTTCTGCTCGCCCTTCTTCCAGCCCAACAGTCTCTTCACAATCGGAGGCGTGAAAGGTAATATAGACATCTTTAGTAAATCAACAACAGCTCCAAATATATTCCTTATCAGTGAACTACAAAGTCTTATGCGTTTAAAGACGTAGCGTCGATGGACCTGTGAAATGGCCAGATCAAAACGAATAGAAAGTTTATGCCCATAGAGTCAGATTGGCGGATGCTGTTCAGCCCCTCAAGTCTGTGGAAAGTGAACCGCACACAGATGAACTCCAGCGAGACCCAGTGCTGTCTGGACCCGCCCCTCCTCCTCCTCCCTACTCCTACTCCTTAGTTTAGACTTTAGATATTTTAGAAATAAAAACATTCATATCCAATGTGTTTCTAACATTCATTTATTCATTCATTGGGCAAAATAAAGATATAGGCCTAATACTTTTTAGTGTCAGTTTTAAAATTAATAATAATAAAAAAAAAGGCTACACATCAACACATCCTATAGGCTATGTGCAACACATTATTTATTTAGAAAAATACGATAAGATACATTTTTGTGTCAATTAAAAAATATATTCTATTCTATTCTATTCCACTCTATTCTATTATTATATTATATTACTACTGTCAGTTTTAACATAATATTATGATTACATGCACATTGTATAATTTAATCTTTTAAAGATTTAGAGATTTTAGAAATAAAAACATTCATATCCAGTGTGTTCCTAACATTCATTCATTCATTAGGCAAAATAAGTTTAAAATTAATTAAAACAATTATATTACAACACATCCTATATGTGTTTAACACATTTATTTATTTAGAAAAATGAGGTAAGATACATTTTTTGTGTTTAAAATTATATTATTAGGTATATTATATTAGGCTATATTATATTTTATTATATTATAACTACTACTACTGTCAGTTTTAACATAATATTATGATTATTTGCCCATTGTATAATTTAGTCTTTTAAAGATTTAGAGATTTTGGCAATAAAATCATTTGTACCAAAAACTGATATGATGCTATATGTCTTTAACTTAATTACTTATTTATTTGTTTGTTTGGAAAATATTATACATTTTAGTGTCAGTTTTAAAGTAAAATTTTTATATACATTTTTATCACATTAATATTGTCAGTTTTAACATATTACAATTATTTGAATATTACATAATTATCTTGTAAAGAAAAAAGTTTATTGTGTGATGAAAAATTATTCTTCAAACATGCCTAACACCAAATAATGATTTTCTAGCTTGGTTTTTAATAATCTTCAATACATGTTGATTTTATTTGTTTATTTTGTTTTTTCTTTTTGTTCATGCATTTAGTTTTATTTAAGCAACATGCCTCAGATTTGATGTAACTTCCTAAACATTCCATGAACCCGCTTTTTTAAGTTGTAGCACAAAACAAACAGAGGGGATGCTGAAAAGCTAGCAGAGTGTTTTGAGATACACAGCATTATTTGGACCTGAAACCCTGGCTGAAATAGTGTACAATGGTTCTAGACTCCAGACAGAGGTGGGAGGGGGCAGGGGCTGAGACAGCAGCAGTCCTGTGTGTACTTGCATACATATTCAGGCCTGTTGAGGCTTGCCCTCTGCAAGCACATACTGGGAATGTCCCGAATCAGTTCATGTTCATTCAGACGGCCGTCAATTCAAGCCAGCTGGAGGGAGTACAAGGGCTCTGGGTCCATTGAAATCCATCTCTGTCAGACATTCTCCTCTATGATACATTAATCGAGGCATCCTACGTTTGGTTGACTCAATTGCCTAAATCGGATAACCAATATATGACAAACTTTATCACCATCACTACTTAAATAACACCTGTTCCAATAAACCAAATCTCTGTAAAAGTGTCCCATAATTATTTCAACATTAAACAAATATTAAGCAAGACCGAATTCCCTGAAAACATTGCCTTATCACCCAGTGAAAGTCTCTAAAGTCACGTCCTATGAGAGTGACGTTCAACCTGACATAGTAAAGAGAATTGGTTGGTTGGCTGCCCGAGCATGTGAAGTGTCGACACATTCCCTTGTTTACAACCCACAATGCAAGGTCCTAAAATAGAGGACCCCTGTCAGGCTAACCCTTTGATCCCCCCAATAAAAGCGATTTAATTTCACCTTCAATGCATCCTGTGGAAATTGTTAAGGTGACTGGGGTGTGGGTATTTTTATCTGTTTGTGATCTGTTATTCATATGTACTGAATACCACCCCCATCCCCCTGGACAGATTTGTGCGTATGATATAAATAACTCTACCCAGAGGCCCATACTGATAGTCCCCTTTTCCTTTTATCTATTTTTATCTTACCATCAATGGACACCATGTAATAATTTCATGCTGGGCTCTGGCACGGTTTCATACCTCTTCAAGCAGGCCTAAAGAGAAACTCTGAAGTCAAATTATTCACAAGTAGCCACAAAACATAAACAATATGATTGTTAATAAGATATTAATGTGAATAAATCATTACTGACCTTTACTGTGTAATGTTATATCCAATTTGACACCTTCAATGCCAAGATGACATAATGCCTAAAATCCTAAAATGCCCATAAAAAATTAAGGGAACATCATTATAGCTCAAATAACACACAAGTTTTGATTATTAATGTAAGTGGTTTAAAAAAAATTGGCCTCATTTGCTTCCATTGTAAGTACCGCACTGAAACCTACATTTTTGCCTTTTTTAAAGAAAACATAGGACAAGTCAAAAAATTTTTTTTGTGGTATTTAACATTTCGCCACAAATGCTGTCAACTGAGCATCAAACACAGAATCATTTTTGAACAGTTCAGCCAAAACTAATGGTTTAAAGTTACCTTAATGGTAGATGAAATATTATTACAATTTAAAATAACTGTTTTCTAGTTTTATTTATTTTAAATGTGTCACATGATCCTTCAGAAATCATTCTTATATGCTAACCTGGTGCTCAAGAAATATTTCTTATTATTATCAATGTTGAAAACATATTTTTATGGAAACCATGATGCACAAAACTGATCTTGGTAACATCAAATTCATGTGTTTTTGGGAAGGGTGAGGAGGCAGCGCGTGCTACCATGTGCCGTCTGCTTCGGCCCGTACAAGCCCAGCACCTGTTTCCACCCCAGGGACTTCACCGGGACAGCTGGTACGGAGCGTGGACAGAGTGTCAGTGTGTGTGTGAGTTGGGGGCAGATGGGCCGAGGCCGAGCCTGATGGGAAAGCAGCAGAGTCTCATGTCCACGGCCAGAGTGAAAGATAGCTGTGGACAAAAGGCAGAGTGGATGGCCGAATGAGTAATGACCGCAGAAAATCCGATGGATAACAATGGCATTGTGCCGGACTCCACACTGGGTACATGGGAAGCAGTCTGGATTTGAGGGGGAGTGGGAGGATCACCTGGACTTTACACAATGGTGTGAATAGGAGGGGGCAAAGGATTATGGGGCTTTTGTGTAACCACAATAAAACTTAATAACACTGATGGAAACCTAAAAGCGATTGTGTGCGTTACTGTGAAAGTTTAGATAAGAGGTTTTCTTGTGATTGTCATCCATAGATCTATTTATCTCAGAAACAATTAGTAGCCTATATCCTGTTTAAAATATACCAAAGAAATGTGAAACATATTTTATGTTTTTTTTTTTTTTTTTTTTACATTTTTATTTTGCTTTTTTTTTATTTCAGT
>NW_015629065.1:991558-1127173 GCF_001515625.1 Sinocyclocheilus rhinocerous
TTTTTTTTTTTTTTTTGTAGTATATATACACAGGTTTTAATTCCACAAATTATGGACTGCTAAGCAGTGTTGCCATCTCAAACTTTTAACCACAGACCATATGCATCAGTCGCACCAAACAAAATCTGGGGCAGCATCACAACCCCCCACAACCCCCTGTCCCATATCATTCTCCTCTGACCTCATAATAAACCCCTCAGACACACTCCTCCATAAACACTCCCCTCCCCATTGTCTGTAGTTCCAAATATATTTACTTCTTTCCTCAAAGATAAGGACTAAACGTTCTGTTGTCTGACTTACAGTAACCTGATTTTAGTCATTTAATACTTATTTTATTTTTAATGAAGTTTTTTCACGACACCACTCACCATTGTTGGCATTAGAGAAAATGATCATTTAATAGTGATGTTTTTACTTACTGTGATTAATTAAAAACATTGAAAAAAAGGCATCACATACAAAGAAAATTAAGAGCTGGAAACTGTAAGGACTATAACTCCATTATGTAAAGCATTTGTACTTTAAGGAATAACATCCTGTTGCAAAGCGAAGCTGATGAAGAGCTATACCTTTAAAAATAGCAATATATTTCCACCTAGTGGTCAATTAAAACATTGCAATATTTTATTTTTTTCAGTTTTTCAACAAGAAAATAAGCATATTATTATAATTATATTTAGCTTGAATTGTTTATAAATCGCTATTGTTGTTTTTAATGTAATTATTTAATTTACAGGCAATACTGTCTGTAAATTACTGTCAAAAGAATGGCGTCAGCAAGTTATTTATTTTTAAAAGAAATAATATTTTTATTCAGCAAGGTTGCATTAAACTGATCAAAAGTGACAGAGACATTTATAATGTTACTAATTATTTCAAATAAATGCTGTTCTTTTCAGCTTTCTATTCATCAAATATTTCCACAAAAAATATTAAGCATATTAAACTATTTTCAACATTGCAAATAATGATTCTTGAGCACCAAATCTGCTATTAGAATTATTCTAAAAGGATCATGTGACACTTAAGACTGAAGTAATGGCTACTGAAAATTCAGCTTTCCATCACGGGAAAAAATTACTTAAAAAAAATGTATATATTAAAATAGAAAAGTTAATTTTAATTTGCAATTATATTTTACTATATTACTGTTTGACTGTATTTTTGATAAAATAAATGCAGCCTTGATGGGCATAAGATACTTTTTCAGAAAACATTTTTAAATGTTCCTGACAACTTTTGAACAGTAAAAGTCAATCTGAAACATAACAATAAACTGTGTCTAATCAAACTTTAAGGTTATAAACAAATTATAATTATGACTCATTAGTATGAATTTTTGTATCACACTAGGCCTGTATAAGCTGCATGTTTTACACAAAAACACCATGATTCTCTATGCATTTAACAGATTATTAACCCACTTCCCAGCCTTCACAACCAACCAATCGATACATTCCAGAGCGGAGCTTTTCAACTCTGGAATGATTTTTTCAGTCATTAGCTGAATATAATCATTAAATGAAGCCCTACCGACAGCTCAGCCTTCTATTTCCTTTGATTACGAGCCGAAAGCTATTTTCAATCACGCTAGTAGGAGGAAAATATACCCTATAGCTAAGCAACCTGTGATCTACTTTCACACAGTGTTTCTAAAGCTCATGCGCTGAACCTCATTTAATTCATGAGCCAGTGTGCCTCTCTCTGGGGACATTTTAAACCTAACACCACTATTCAGATGTTAATTGTCAATGATCATGCCTATCCATCTCCAGAACAGGCCCTTTCACACTGTAATATCCCAGGAGAAGCAGTCGGACGGGTAAAAATCGTGTAAATGCATGCATCGGCTTACGCTTTATGGTAAATGAGCGCATGACAGTGAATATACCTTCAGGCAAGACGAGAGACTTATTGGCATCAATGACATTTACCATCTCTAAGCCTTCAAAAATACCAAACACCGTGATGCAATAAGACACGTATGCTGACACATATACACAAAATTACCCAACTAACCTAATCATTGTGAAATTACTTTTAGTGCAATCAACCCCCCACCCCTTTATCACCCCATGCTAGGAGCCACTGTTTCCATATGCATGAAATTGCCAACGTTAAAGTGGGTTATGAAATGGGGGTAATGCTGTGGATAATTCCATTGCACACCCACTAATGCTTTTTTCCATTAAATTAGGGCCTGTCGCCTTACTGAAGTGGCTGTGCCTTACAGCAAGACGCTTGTAAATTGCCATTTACGGATAATTAAGCATTCCTCATGAACATTAAAACATGCTTATTTTGGAGGGGCAGTGGCTAGGGATGTCTCCTCGTGTGGTGACTAATGTCTCTGGGGCATGCAGAGCTTCTTCATGGCTCATAGTTGCCGGAGGGCTGTAATAACCATTTTTTTCCCATAACAACACGAATTGTGTAATTGCGTGGCCTGCTTTTGACTAACTATTTGATTATTGGCACATAGCCTGTCATCACAGGTTTAGATTTGACTCTAAATGGCAATGCAAAGCTAAACCATTATTTCACTTTAAGATCAATTCTACCTCAAGTTATGGAAAGAACAACTTTCTAAATGGTAATGTCGGTGCACATAAACATTATAGAAGAAACAACGATTGTTAAACAATCCCTTAAGCAATCACTACACTTTTACCCTCTTGTTTTATGTCTTTCGTAAGCTTTTTTCTACATCGCTGGCTCGGAGAGCAGCAGTGAGTGCATCAATAATCATTATTTTCTTCAAATGAATTGATATGTAAATTGGTCAGCAACATTTTAGCACACGATTATTTTACAAAAGAGCCACAAATGCATTATTCCCTAAAAACAACACAGAACACTGTGTAATTGCTAACTAACTATTCGATTATTTACAAATATCCTGTCAACACAGATTTAGATTTGACTCTAAATGACTTTGCTTTAAGATAAATTCCACTTTCTAAATGGTAATGTCGGTGCATAAAAAAAAAACATTTTAGAAGAAACAACAATTGTTAAACGATCCCTAAAGCAATCACCACACTTTTACCCTCTCATTTCATAAGCTTTTTTTCTACATCACTGGCTTAGAGAGATTTTCTGATGCAGCAGTGCATCAATAATCATTATTTTCTAAAAAATTAATTGATATGTAAATTGGTCAGCCATATTATAGCACTTGATTACTTTACAAAAGAGCCACAAATGCACTGTTCTCTAAATCTGATTGATTTCTACAGCTTCGGGGGGTATAATAAAATACTATAGCAATAAAAAACCCAATGCTATTTTATGGTTTAATAAACACAATGGATGTAAATTGCTTTGCATTCATTCTATCGCATTTTCCAATGAGTTTCGGTGTCTATAAAGTATACCAGACTAATTATATCTTGCTAGTAGTGATGGGTTTAATCTAGTTGCTGAATCAATAATATCTCCTCTTTGGTTAACTGAGAAGTTATTTACAAATCAAGCAGCTTTGAAAATATAGATTTTTTCTAAGCTTATTTAATTTTTACATCCACTTTCTTCTTTTAATGCTGCCCGAGGAGCCGCTCTTGGAGTACATTAATTGACTTTTTACGAGTGCATTTGTTCCTCTTCCCAGCTGAAAGGGAGGGCGATGACCTTTTGATGCTCGGCCCACCACCGTTATCCTCTTTACGCTGCTTTACGGGCGGTTTGCTGTTGCCTTCATCTCCCTCCTCTGGCAGAGCAATGGTATTTCCTGACATGATATGTGCCTGCGAGCGTGTAGTTACATGAGAGCCCGTGTGTGTGAGAGCATATGTGTTTGCATGTAGGGGTCAGAGGTCAAACTACGGTGCCTGGAGGAAAGCAGCTCGAGATTGAGAGCACTTTAACTGGTTATTGCAACTCTACTGTTTATTTTAGCAAGAGGTCTGTAAAACTCGTCTGGTTTGGACTGTGATGTATGTAGATATAGCGATATGGTGTTAGATCTTGCGACAGGGGGAGAAGCTGAGGAGGAGAAATGGGTTTTCTCCTGCTTTATCTTTCATTCTTCATTTCTAACTCTTTTCCTGTTTGTTAGATTTTGCATACAAGTTAGAGAGAGCTTGTGTGTGAGCTTGTTCTGTCTCATTACACACAGACTGCATAGCTGTGATGGCTGTATGCTCTCGCTTCCATATGTAAACCATTTCCCTCCTTCCCAAAAGCCTGGCCTCATTAGCGCAGCCTTTATGACACGGCTCTACCTAAATGCCACAGATTTTTCCATTCCCGTTCTCGGTCCAAATACACACTGGCAAACCAAAAGCTCACAATGGTTTGCAAGACAGAGGCAAGAAATTCAAATACACATTGTGCATGAACAACATGAACAGTCAATATCATTTCTGAATATATAGATAATGTTTTTCATATATTTTATTATTTGAATATATTTAATTAAAAAAACATGAAATATAATTATTTAATATGAAATATAACATTTTACATTGAGTGTATGCTCACAAAACATTTCGTAGTATTATTACTGTTGAAAACGGATGTGCTGCTTAATTAATAAATAAATAATTTATTCATTTATTATTAATTTCTGTAGAAACCATTCCAGTTATTTTTAAGGATTCTTTGATGAATATACAATTTAAAAGAAAAGCATTTAATTAAAATAGAACATTTTATAACATTATAATTGTCTTTATGGTCACTTTTGATCAATTGAATGCGTTCTTGCTGAATAAAATTATTAATTTCTTTTGAAAACATTACTAGCAGAAAAAAACAGGGGAATGTCACCTATTCAGTAGTAACTACACTGGCTCTCAATTATATGGAAACACAGAGAAAACATTACTTTCATAAAAAGAGGACTGCATGAACTGTGCTAAACCACCAGAAGGTGGGGATGAAATCTCCTTAAAAAGTTCATTTCCGAGCAGGATCCATGAGCGCAAACGTTCCTTCAAAAGAGGGAGCCCTGGTAATGCGTGTCAGTAATGAAACGTCCCCAATGTGATGTGTGTTAGCTACTAAACTCACAATAAACACACAAGACAGAGAGAGTGCCACCTCAGCACTCTTCACTGTTCTGAAGTTTCTAGACATCACTAAATATAATGAAAAATCACTTGTCCTACATGAATGCATGCACGTAATGTTCATATGCATCCTTCTTCCAAACTTCAGTCCTTCAAAACCCACAAATGAGCGACTGAAACACAAGTAGATTGCGAGAGAACATAGTGAAGAAAAGAATGAGGGAAAAATACAGCTCTCGTTGCAAATGCTGTGAGGGCAAGTTTTGTTTTATGGTTATAGCTGGTTTAAGCATTCCACTAGTTTCATTTGAACAAGGAGATGCCATTTCAGCGCTTGCTTTTCCTTTCTGAGAGTGAGACTGAATGTAGACCATTTTGAGAGGCTTATCCGCTTTCTTCCTCCAGCCGCCCTTGAACCCCACACATATGTTTCTGATAGACCTTAGCACTCCACAGCACTCCTACTCAGCCTCTCATTCAGAAAGAAACGGGGGGAGAGGGAAGGGGAGGTGGTGGGGGGGAGAAAAAAGTTTCCACTGAAACACTAAACAGTTTATTTTCTCTCTGTCGTTCTCTGGGGCATGCTTTAAAGACTGCTCAATCACACGCTGATGTGCTCTCTCGGTCACACCGAGAAACAAACCAATGATTTAACTCTCCTCAAGGTCTCTCCATTCACATTTTGTTCCTCTCCTCCGCCTTATTTTCACTTTTGCAGCTGAGCTTGGGAGCAGTCTGAGTGCAATATTTATTAATTTAACATAAACGCAAAAATAAATTTTTCATCAGCAGCACATTTCATACATGCATTTGTGCAAAAGTTTGAACCATACATACACACAAACTCAGTAGAAATCTGTAAAAATACGGCACTGCATTGCGTTGTTTTAAAATAAACAGTTATGTTCGTAAAAAAAATTAATGGATAATGTCCCATGTAATGAGCTGGCAGTATATAGTTTTTCTGCTATTTTAATTTTTAAATTTTTTTTACAGTGTATATAATATATATAAGAATAAATAGGTGTGTCCAAGATTTTCACTGGCAAGGGCGTCTATAATAAAACCTGTGTACAACGAGATGTGTGCCATCACATATTTTCCCAATGTTTTATGTATTTATGAAACATGCAGTCAGAGAAGCTGAATGGTTTCACACATAAATGTGCCAGGAGCTGCAGCACTGGCATGCTTACACCACACACGCCGCCAGTCCTGCAAGTATCTCATACACAAAGTAATCCTTCATGCCTAATTTCCCTTTATCCTGTATAAATCACTATTAGACCTGTGCGGACAGATAGGGAAGTGTAAACACCTGTTGTGGTGCGTGTCAGAATTCGGACAGGCAGGAGAGGTGCATATGTGCAGGAGCCGGGAGAGGCAGGGTATTATGGGTTTAAGGGGAGTGTGGGTGGCAGATGGGTAAAATCAAAACCAGCCGAGACATCTTTGCTAGCAAGCTCAGCTGGAATAACTCTCTCTAAAAAGTTACTCATTCTCTCCTGAGTGTGAGCAGATTTGCCTGTCCCAAAAGCCAGGAGGCCAAATTCTGTCTAGTTCAACTCCTTAACAGTGTGGCTCAGGAGCCATGCTGATTTTATTGACATCTATGGAGAAAGAAATACACAGACTAAGTCTTGACTATCAGCACTTCAATTGATCCAAACGGTATGTGCCTCCCTCCTGAATAACACATCAATTATGAGCTGTCACTGGAGTTCTGTAGGTTTCGATAGCTTGTCTCTTATGGCTCAGATTACAGTAAACATTATTTTGGTCTAAAAAGAAGTTTGAAAAAGTGCTTTTGTGCAGTTTCATGACAAATGGCTCTAGCTTTCACAAATGTTCTGGTCCCATTTTGTGATCATTGTAAATCATATACATTTTCTTAGAATTATTATTTGTATTTATTTAATAATTACATTTAACATATAATTAAACCATTTTTTATTTTCTGTATTAATTAATTAACTTAGTCTGTAATGTTTCCAACTTGGTTATTCATTATAATATTTACTTAATATTACTGGTTTATGTAAATTATGTACCAATGTCCTGAATTTATTATATTACCATCTGAATAGAATGATAGATAGAAAGATAGAACAAGAGACAGATAGGTGATAGATGATAGATGATAGAAGGATAGAACGATAGATAGATAGATAGATAGATAGATAGATAGATAGATAGATCTGGACAAAAACGTTCCCTGACAAATTGATCCACATACATCGGCATTGAATTGATAAAACAGATATATACTGTAGTTTGGTAGATAGATTGGTAATACTGTGTTGTTAGCTCTGGCAGTCTGTGTTCTACATTTGGACATCAGCTCCACACTTTAGGGAATAAGGCTACACTCAGTACATGACCCTAGCAGGCAGAGAGTTAACCTTAAATAGCCTTTCAGAGAGTCCAAATTGACCCTATATCAATGTGTACAAGAGAGCAAAATGTGAATGTGAAGAGAAGTGTGTCTAAATATTCTCTGTTATGAAGGAATGAAAAGAATTTATGACATTTCAAAAACTGTAGGTGTATATGGAGGCAGATTTAAAGACACTTTAATGCTCATTTGATCCCAAAGATGCATTTACCTGCCTGTCTGTTGAACACATGCTGTATCACCTCACCTACATGACCGATTTCAGGACAGTTACATTTGAAAGTATCATTATTTTTTAAATTTTTCTTAAAACTGAAAACTCATCACTAGCTCCTCCTAAACTGCATTTAAAAGTATAAATTTTCCCTTTTCATAAAAATACCAACAGGCTACAACATTGGAAAAGCAGACAAATTTCAGTAATGTCTTTATAAACACAATTAGCTGAACTAGAAAATGCCTGAAAAGACTGTGCTTATAATCATTCAAAAACAAAACAGAAATAAAAAACAGCACTGTTTCATGAAAAAATGTCTGTCTAGCATCAGATTAACTGGGGGAGATAGTGGGGACATGTTGACGCTGCTCAGCCATTCACTAGTGCCACTGCTCAATGATCCAAAACATAATAAATCTAACATTTCAAATATGCTAAATGCAAAGCTGTTTATGTCATTGTGTACAAGTATGTGTGTGTGTTTGCGGGTGTGTATGTCTGTGTTATGGCCTGCAGGCTGGTTTAGCTGACCTCAGTGAAAGCGAGCCTCATGACAGAAGGTCTGGCATTGTCTCTGTGCCCAGGCTGCTGTGGAGCCAGCCGGTCTGCCGGCCGCCAGCTTTGCTTGCTTATAACTGCTGAGAACATCCGATCCCCTTGGGGAGGCCAGGGAGGGAGAGAGAGAGAGAGAGAGAGAGAGAGAGTGAGGAGGCCTCTACAGCACTCTACATTCTTTCTTCAACCATTATCTCTTCTCTTTAGAAAAGCAACATGCATTATCCACAGCGACGGCCATGTATGTTTGCATGTGTGTATTTATTTATCTGTCAGAGCCGGGAGAGGATTCAGAAGGAGTGGAAGAGACAATAGTAGAATAATGTGGAGTAACAGTGGAGGAGAGAACAGAGAAAGCGAAATATGGAGATAAGCACATATATCTTAAAAAGTAAAGAAATGGGGGGAAAAATTGAGAAAAAAATGACCCTTTGTTGCAATCCTTTTACAATTATGTCACTCTATTCAAAAATTCACTTTTATGTTCACATTTTCTTAAAGGTAAAGTGTGCAATTTCTTGATGTAAAAAAATAAATCAAATTGCAATATATTGCTTCATATTGCTAAGAAGTTTATAGACAAAATATTTGCTATCAAAACATATTTGTATGTTTTTCGCTTCTTGACCAGCTTGGTATATTAACATCATCTCAACCAATGGTGTGAGTTTAGGGTGGGGCTATGTGTTGGTCAGTAAATGGAAAACCTGTTTGAAGACACAGTCTTTAATTTTGAACATCCATTTGTTGTCATTAGTAGCATAGAAAGTACACAGTTGACATTTATGTGCAGTCCCTTTTCTTTGCTATTAAAGTTTAAAAAGTTTAAAAGTGCTATACTAGTCACTTACCCTATAGTGAAAAATAAATATACTAAAATGTATCTGAAATACATTTATTTCATGCTAAGTATACTACAAATACATTTGCATATCTGTGTACTTAATAAAAATACCCTTCAATTGTACTTTTAGCATGCTAAACTGGTATACTTAAAGTCTTAATGTCTAAACTGGAACAGCTAATTTTCTGCTTAGGGCACTTTAATTGTGCGGAAGTAGTGTTAAAGTACAGCTAAAGATATACTGAAGTATATTTGATTGTGCTAAAGTGGAACTATTGCAAGTATTGCTTTTGGTACACTTTAAATATCTTGCATTTAAAGACAGATATTATTCAAAGATCATACAGTCCTCAACAATAGTGAAATTAAAACACATTTTAGGCTTAATATTAAGCTTAATATAAGTAGTACTTCAAATAATGTTTAATTATAATTTCTATATCAGTAAGTCTAGAGTGATATGTCAGTAAATATGTTAATATATTTGAACTATACTTAGTATGAAATAAATGTATTTTAAATATATTAAAAAGATTTTTCCAAGTTGTAAACAAAACAACATTTATTGCAGTACATTTACAAGAAAATACCATTTCAATCCTTGTACTTTAAAGGAGACATATTATGCCCCTTTTTACAATATGTAATGTAAGTCTCTGGTGTCCCAAGAATGTGTCTGTGAAGTTTCAACTCAAAATACCCCACAGATAATTTATTATATAATTTTTAAAATGCCTATTTTGAGTGGAAGCAGAAACACGCTGTTTTTCGAAAAGACCATAAACATTACAGTTCACGTCTGCAGTAATAATTAACTAACAGACATGAATCCTAAAAACTAATAATGCCTGAGCAAATCATGACTTTTCACTTTACACCTACCTCTGACTAGGCGTAAGATTTAGTCTCAGACGTAGCACTATGCCGAGATGGTGCAACGGGTATAAATTCTACGCACGAGTCACGACTTAAAGCGCATTTTACGTCCAGCCTAGTCTTAAAACCGGGTGTACGTCCAGCTGGTGCAACCGGCCACTGATATACGGTTTTCTGAGTGCACACATCCGAAGCACACGTACAGAAAGTGGCTGTCACAGCATGTGAGTACTAAACTAAGTTCTCATTCACACACAAGTTTACGGGAAAAACACACATGAGTTACAAAAACAGTCGGTTATGTCTGTGAAGGTAAACAGCTGGGAAATAAATTGCATGTTTATTTTAGATCTGTGTGGCAGCAGCTATATACAGTAAATAAATCAATAAATCCACTGCTCTCTTGTCTCCTCTGAGGCTGGGACTCTAAACAGTGTTCTGTGCTCGTCTGTGCAGCCAAAGACAGAACAGTTAGCTTGTTTTGCTCAAACTTTCTCCATGGCATTAGAACTGGTACACCTTTGTCGCTTGCGAAACCAAAATGACGGCGCCGTGGGTTGAAACGTGCAGATTAAGGGGCGTCGACATGTAGCGCCGTTGTGCATCAGGCGTCCTATGTTCGAGTCCTGGCTCGCAGACCTTTCCCAATCCCGTCGCCCACTCTCTCTCTCTCCCTAACTTCATTTCCTGCCTAATTACTGTCCTATCAAATAAAAGGCAAAACCGCCAAAAAATAAATCTTTATAAAAAAATTCACATTGCGGGTACGTTCACCCGACAACGCCGTGCTAAAAATGGAAAAGTTATTTTTTAGCATTTTTCGCGTACAGACTTTCACAACAATGTTGTCAAAACGATCCCTGTTCACAAAGATCCATGAAAACACCTTAGAGGGTTACTCCACCCCAAAATAAAAATTTTGTCATTAATCACTTACCCCCATGTCGTTCCAAACCTGTAAAAGCTTCGTTCATCTTCGGAACACAATTTAAGATATTTTGGACAAAAACCAGGAGGCTTGTGACTGTCCCATTGACTGCCAAGTAAATTACACTGTCAAGGTCCAGAAACGTATGAAAGACATTGTCAGAATAGTCCATCTGCCATCAGTGGTTCAACCGTAACGTTATGAAGCGACGAGAATACTTTTTGTATGCGAAGAAAACAAAAATAACGACTTTATTCAGCAATTTGTCTCCTCTGTGTCTCTCTGCATCTGCATCACCGTAGTGACATTTTGGAGAATATCCGTCGAACGCAAACTGCGTACACTATTCTGTGTCAGCCGCGACACAAGGATACATTTTCTACCATAGATATGTATAGATGCCCCATTCGACAGCTCCAGGCACGTACAGTAGATGCGGCCGCCATCTTGGAACGGTCAACTTGACGTCATTCCCCATACTGTAGGTTCTCACAGAGCCGTCGAGCCATTCTGTGCAGGATTGTGGCAGCTTTCGAATATTCAGTGATTACTATGGTGAATGACGTCAAGTTGACCGTTACAATATGGCGGACGGCTTACATATAGCGGCCCATAGAAACAGTCGCTAATGAGGCATCTACGTATATATATATCTATGTTTTCTATGTGTATTTACGCTTTGATTTGAAAACAGCGCATCCGTGCAGCGCGGCTGACACAGAAGTGCGTACGCTGCTTGCGTCCAGCGGATATTCTCCAAAATGGTGCTACGGTGATGCGGAGAGACACAGAGGAGACGAATTGTTGAATAAAGTCGTTATTTTTGTTTTCTTCGCGTACAAAAAGTATTCTCGTCGCTTCATAACGTTACGGTTGAACCACTAATGGCAGATGGACTATTCTGACAATGTCTTTCATACTTTTCTGGACCTTGACAGTATAATTTACTTGGCAGTCAATGGGACAGTCACAAGCCTCCCAGTTTTCATCCGGACAGTCACAAGCCTCCCGGTTTTCATCCAAAATATCTTAAATTGTGTTCCGAAGACGAGCTAAGTTTTTACGGGTTTGGAACGACATGGGGGTAAGTAATTAATGACAAAATTTTCATTTTGGGGTGGAGTATCCCTTTAAACTACTGTAATATGCATGCCAGACCAGTATTTGGCAGTCACATTGTGAATAAAAACACTATGCAAACACGTAATATGCATGCGCATGACATCACCGTAGTATTGTATTAGTATTGTATAACAGTATTACTTTCAAAAACTTGCACTTTGAAACCAATTTGCATTTTCAGGCCCCCAAAATTACATTTTTAGTTGAAAACGGTGTTGTGTAATGCCCCCTCATTCAATTAGTTGTTAGCTGTTTCATTCAGTTTGTGTTAGTTGCCATTTCTTTGTAGCTGCTTTTCAAATTTACTAACAATTTTTCTAAATGAAAATTTGTTTCAAACTAAATCCTACACTAAAATTTGCAGCGAGTAAGACTTAGGTAGCTGTTCAAATTAACATATTCAAATTTGTTGAAGAGAGCATTATTGGCCATCCTAGCAAAGCAACATCAGCTCAACTAATGGCATGAGTTTGTTTATCTGACCAGTGGAAGACATGAGTTTTGGTAATTTCCCTTTAAGGCAGCAGTGCCACAAAATTACACACTTCAATGCCGTAAATTGGATCCAACATTACATTATATTGTCAGTGTGTGAATCATATCTTTAGTTGGAGGGCTCTCTCCAAGGGCCTCGTTCAGTTACGCTAATTCATCTATCACAGGACAGGCAAGTAGCCCCACACTCTGACAGAAACCAGTGAGCTTTAATCGTGACCAGACGCCCCTGTTAGAGCATGAAGCACTCCACACTCACTTTTGCTACTCAGTGTTCAGTTGTCAGCAACAGAGGCACTTCCAGGACAGTAAAGAGCACATCTTTCATCCAGCCCCAGGCCTCATAAAAAATCCGTCTTAAACAGACCTACATGAATGAAAGTATTAACAAAAAAGTGAAAAAGCGTATTCTGTACTTGTAATTACATAACCTTTGGGAGGAGATACCTTTTTTCAGCTGTATTTTCTAGAAATAGTAAGTTCGCTCATTCTTGGAGTTTGGTATAAGGTTGCTATACTGGGGAGTGGTGTTAATGAGAGGAAAGTAAACATACGGAGAGATGAGAGACCTCTAGGTTCTTCTATGGGAAAGGACAGACGTAGTAGTGCCACTTTTCTGAGCACATGGAAAACGCTTCAGCCAAGCGGAGAAGAGAGACACATCGTGTCCTTCACTACGGGACCTGAGGGGGGAGAGGTTGGAAAGAGAGATGAGACGGAAGTGGGAAGTACAAGGGGAAAAAGAGACAAATTGACCTAACATGAACTCAGCCAAATGTGGATGATAAACAAGGCACCACAGCTTATTTCTGTGTCTATTTGTTTAGCATTTCTACTATATTTGTAAGCGTTGTGTATGGAAAAAGAAGTGCAGAGCTGTGGAAATGTTATGCTGCTGAGTAAATGAACAGTAGATGTTAATTTAGGAAGATGTATGGGATACAAGAGCCCCTTGTTAAGTATTTTAGCCTTTAAAGGTGAGGGTTTTTCCATATCTATTCAAAGTTTTCCCATATTTGTATCCAGCCAGATCAGGAGAGAATATCAAATGAAATCTGGCATGTGCTCGGCAGACCAGCAGGGTCTGTTCAGGGTAAGCCCTTATTGTAAGAACATGATTCCACTGCCAGACATGGCCCCAAACAGAGCCGCACATCTGGGGTATCAGCTGGCCAGCAGCCCCCTAAAACGCTTCCCCTTCATGCTCAGTCAGTTGTAATGCCTTTGGATCTATAGCTCACACCAGAGGTCAGTGCAGGGCGCAGTGACTGATGATGGCTACTATCCACATCAAAGGGAGGTTAAAGCTCTGCCTGGCCAAAAACCCACCGGCACTCAATCAAACAGAACTTACAGTTGGGCTGGTTTATAGTGTAGCTTTATCTATAGAACCTGTTACATAGTCTTTAAGTTATGAAATCAAAATTGAGCCTATTTACTTTCTAAATGCATGTTTATGGTCTTATTGTGAATGATACATCAGTGAACGTTATTCCAAATAAATAAAACATTTTGTTTGTTTCCGTAAACTTTAAGCTAAATTTAGCAAATTGCTCCAATTATAAAGCAACTTTTCTTTTGCTATTGACATTGATTAGACCTCAAAATTGGATAACGTTTGCCAATCAATTCCATAGTTTGGAAAAAAAAAACATTTGAAGTTAATGTCTACCATGTCTACAATGTATTGTGACCTTATCGTAAAGTGCAGCCAATATACTGTTTCACTCTAAAAACATATTACGGATTTAAAATGGGTTGTGAATGGCAAAGGCAACACATATGTGGTTTGAAGGCAACACAGATGATCTTTTGTAATTATCTGTCCTCACTGGTCCCACTATTTGGCCATTTGGAATGGCAGAATGGCTTCATTGAGCCTGTGCACTTTAGATGTTCAAGATTTCAATTGGGAAGCACTTCAAAGCAGACTTGCTGTTAGCGTCGTACATCATCACTGTCCTCCATCAATGTTTTTGTCAGAGCTGATGAAAATATTTCATCTGCAACTTTTAAAGTGAGAAGCACCTTGAGCAATGGATTGAGCATACATTTTCTATGCTATTGTGGTGTTTATGAGGATATCTGTCGACACGTCAGCCATATTCCGTAGGCTACATTCAGGGTGATGAAATCTATCTTCTTTGTGTGCTACTCAACAGGTTTTTAGACTGTTAATAAACATTAGTGGTATGAATATATTGAATTGTCATTTCTTGTCTTTTACAGGTATAAAGTATACAACGCAAATAAATGAAACATAAGTGAATGACAAATGATCAACCAACATGCCTTAAGCAGTGAAAAAAGCAGTGACACAGCTGATGCTGGCAGGTCATATCATAATAACAAACTAACAATATTCATACTTTTTAACAGTAAAAAAGGATGTACTTATTCAAAAGAACCTACTCAATTTTGGATACTGCCATTGTTCGTTTATATCTGACAAACTTTATTTGGATGCACACAAAATGTTCCCCATTATTTTATAGCATTTTAATCGCAGTCTGGGCTAACAATTACATACTATAATGTGAAACTTTTGAAAGGTGGAAATTAAAGTGCTGGGAAAGGAAGCTTTAACAACAAAACAAAAAAGTGGTTTGAATTGAACTTTGAATGGAAATTTGACTTCAGAGACCAAAAGGCAAACACAGCTCTTTGATTTTTTCTGAGAACCATAGTGAAATACAGCTGACGTGACATGAGATCGTACATTTTAATTACAGACAATAAATAATACAATTGAAGCAGCTACTCCGAACATGTTTTTGGGAGGAAGGTAAACCTTTTATTCAGTTCCTCACCACACAGATGCCGCACACCCCGAGGATCTTTGAAGAAGTGAGGACGTTGCTTTCACTCCCTTTTGTGTCTGTAGTACACAAAAACTTCCCATGTCATACACTGAGTTTTGTTTAGCGGTTGTGCAATGTACATGACAATACAAACCACATCCTCAGGCAACGCCTGGCAGTTGAACAGCCTTTTAGATTTTTAACTACACAGGTCTCATTTAATCAGTTGTACTGAAGTATGCTTTTCATCTCTAATATGCCAAGGCAGTTTAACTGCTGTAAAAACCCTCCTCTCTTCATCCAAACGCCTTCGGGAGAGTAGGGCTATTTTCATGCTGTTAGAAGTCATGATCTTGTAAATAACAAAGTGCTGGGGTGGTTTAAGAAAAAGGAGACTTTTGTTACCCGTCTCTTGTCTGCCCCGACAAAGTGAAATTAAGTTATTCAGTTTCAAACCTGTGCCTGAACCAGACAGAGAGAGAAAAATCTCTTTTGTGCTCCACAGACGAACCTCTCTCCATCCTGGTCTCTTTTTTTCCTTGCATCTCGCTTTCACACCGAACAAGGGTTGACAAGCTCTTGTCGTCCCTGGCTGGTGCTAGAAAGATCCAACAAAAGCCCCCTTGTTCCTGACTTACTTCTGTCAGACAGTGCACTTTGATATTAAAAACTCTGGAGTAAGGGAGAGAGAGTGAGGAGTGACGGAGGGAGTGAGAAGATGAAAAGGATGAAAACAAACTCCTACTGTCTCCTAAGCTGGTGTCTGTAGGTGTAACCCCATAATGGACTCACAAATATTTGTCCAGTCAAAACAAAATAAAAATGGCTCTTTGACATTTTATAAAGTGGGCTTCGTCAGTTGTGACCTGCGTGTCCCTCAGCTCCATCTCCTCATAGCAAACACCTTCTGAAGCCTGCAACACTGATGCCATTGACACTTACAGTACCAGCCGGGAACTTCATCGGGTATCGCACCCTGACATCAAAAACGATCAGCACCAAAATTCTTCTGATGCTGTAGCTGTGTAAATGAGGTGGCAGAAAATTCATTGGAAGATGCTAAGGATAAATATAATGCCATCCAGTGTGCCAGCCATAGGGATGTAACAACCTATTCAGTATGTGTCTAAAGGGATAGTTCATCCAAAATCACCCTCATGTCGTTTCAAAACGGTATAACTGTCTTTATTCTGCGGAACACAAAAGACGATATTCTGAAAAAAATGTGTTTGTATAAATGGGGTCCAATGTTCTTCAAAATATAACAGGTTTAAAATAACATGAAGCTGAGTAAATGACAGAAATTAAATTTTTGGTTAAACGATGGCCATTTAAGAACCAGTGTTATGGACCGTTCACACAGGACAGGTTCTTGTGTTCAAAAACAGCTAGTACAGTACAGAGGAATGGAACAAAAAACAGGTGTCTTGAGACACACTTTAAAGGGGCTGTTTATACGGAGCTATTTTTAGAGTGTTTTTTTATATATAGGCCTAGACGTTCTATATGGACACTAAACAATATCATTTTTTTTAGCATCTGACATCTAGAATCTAGCATGTTGACCAGTGGTTCTCAACCATTTAGACTCGAAGGCCCTCCATTGTACAACACAAATATTCAAAGGCCCCCCATACTGGCTAAGATATGTCTTCTAGTATTTCTACTGACAACAATGCTTATTTTCAAACTTTTTCTTTAACAAAAATTGGGAGTATTGATATATTAAATTGAATTAACTACAACTCATTTTGTAATTACAGAAAATCCAAGATTCTCATTATGTATGTTCTTCAATAAAAACAATATAGTAATTGAGGGCAAAATAAAATAAAATTAATCCATCAATAAATAAAATTTCAGTTTACATCTCGATTTGTTTTTTTTTTCATTTTTTATTTCCAGTTTGAATAGCTCTCAAACGTTTTACTAAAATCTTACTTTTAGTACATTTTAAGTGAATTGTGGAGATACGAATCACTTCAAAATGACATTAATAGGATTATTTTTTAGAAACCATTTTCATTAACGCAATAAATTTGCCTCTCCAGACCAAACATTGGTTTGAAATGACTTGAGCTTCACATCAGGACAGTCACGATATAGATGTTGGACTAAACTACTGTTGCACGGTTGGCTGGCTGTGTGAACAGCAGAGAAGCGTGTTAGCAAGACAGGCTGCACACTTTTCAAACAGCAGCAGCAAGCCTGAGCATGCAGGTCTCTCAGGAAGAATGCAGAGGCCTCCTTGTCTCTCTCTCTCTTCTCAGGCGCCTGCTATTATACTGACTCTGGAGAAGCCTCTGGGCAGTTATTACTGCATTTATATTAATAATCTTGCTTCATTTTGTTCACACAAGCAGAAAAAAAAAACACAGACATAAGGGGAATGCCGACAGGGATGAAATGTATGCAGATAATGAGGTAAAAAGGAAATTCATAGGAAACAGCATAAGCTTTATAAATGCATTGCTATTGTAATGTTAAACATTTTATTTTTATTTTATTAAATTTTAAACAATGTAATTGTTTTTTCTTTTGCTAATGCCAAGTTAACCCCTGTATAGCTACTATGGTAAATCACAGGAAACACTACCATTCAAAAGTTTGGGTTAGTATGATTATTTATTATTTATTTATTTATTTTTAAGAAATTAATAATTTTATTCAGCAAGGACTCAAATCGATCAAAATGACAGTAAAGACATTTATAATGTTACAAAAGATTTCTATTTCATATAAATGCTTTTATTTTGAATTTTCTATTCAGCAAAGAATCCTAAAAAAAGGAATCACGGTTTCCAAAAAAACATAAAGCAGCACAACTGTTTTCAACATTAATAATAATCAGAAATGTTCGCGCACCAAATCAGCATATATTAGAATGAATTTTAAAGGATCATGTGACATTAAATGGCTGCTGAAAATTCAGATTTGCCAATCAAGATAAATTACAATACAAAGGTTATTTTAAATTGTAACAATAATTTACAATAATACAGTTAAAATTTTACTATAATGTTATCACATAACTCCTGTTTACAATGTTATTTTTACCGTCATACCGCACTGGCAAGCACAATGTTGTGTGGGTTTCAGAGCAATGCGTCTGTACACGCCGTGTATTGAGCCTGAGGTTAAACCTGCTCTCTCGTAGCTGCAGGGTCATTCCTAATAGGGATTCTTGGCCGTGTTAATGACTGTTTGAACATTGTCAGTGTCGTCATCCCTGACAGACTGCCGCCACTCGTACCTGCCGCCACAGGCGAGGGGAAGGGTGCTTGCATAAATCCCCCCGCAGGAATCCGTGAGAACCAGGCCAGGAACATCTTGCGTTCCTGTGACACAACTCTTTTTTTGTCGTTTGCAAGAAGGTTGTATGATTTGGTGTGACTGCCTGGTGTACCTGTGGGTTTAATGGTATACGTTCTACAGACATCAGTCTGTCTGTGAGAGTGTATGTTAGGTTTGGAAACTAAACCGCCATGGAAAGGGCCAGATGGAAACACTTCGCTGCTCCCTCTCACTATAAGCAGGCCTGCAAAGCTCACCAATGACATGTAATATATTTCTCCAATAACCTGCCTTAACAACCTCAAGGTCTCCATCAGGCCAAGACCTGATTACAAACTCCAGACATTTGAAATTCATGTAATGCAATTATCATATGGCCGATTTTCAAAATGAAGCTAACAGAAAAGCCTCGGTCAGTAAATGCAGCACACATGAAAAACCTTCACTTGTCAACTGTGCATTTCTGTCTTCCTCCCTCCCCCTTACCTTTCCCTCTTTTTCTATCTCATTCACTTGTCCCCCTTTCCGGCCCCCAAACCTCAGGTCTTTACTCCCAGGCGCTGACAGAAGTTAGCATTCATAGTCAATCAGTTCGGGCCTTAACAGGGCAGAGCTGACAGACAGGTCCAGATTAAGGCCTTAAACAGCCTCCAGTAGGATGGCACAAGACAAGCGAAGCAGTCAGGAGCTCCGGCAGTCTCAAAAGCTCAAAACTAAGTCAAACAAAAGAGAGAGGAATGCGAGCGGGGGCTTGGGTTACACAGCGGCTCAGGAATAAGACAGGTTATTAACACAGGGTGCTGCCAGGGCCTTTTAAAGCCTTTAGCAGAATTTTTTGTTCAATTTTGGGGGCCCTGGGTTCCTCCGTTGAAGATACAGATGGGTAGAGGTACACACAAAGAAGGATAAGCACATATTCTAACTTTCTGCTCTTTGCTTTGTTAAATAACCTGAACAGGCAATAATCATGTCAGGGAGATTTTTTAAAAGGTGAGAGGGTAAAAAAGTGAAGCAATTTTGTTCTTTTGCGATATACTGCAATGCTGAACTTTCTATATGTTGATTATAATTTAAGCAAAAACAACAACATCAACAACAACAAAAAAGCAAGTATTGTTGCAAATATCATACAACATATTATGTAACTTACATTTTAAACACAATATTGTTGTTACTTCCTCTGTCCAGCTTCTCAAAAAATCCTTTTGCATCTCACAGTGACTGGCTTACCCCCAACATATTTGGTCTGACATTTGCATAAAGTTGAGATTTTTGAACTTCCTAATGCTCTCAGTCACATGCAACACTTTCTCTGATCTGCTGTCATGAATTGAAAATGACTGTTCACTCCCCACCAGTAGACATGCACTCACCGTCACTTGTTTCAATCCTGAATGAATCAGTGTTTTTGATCAAATCAATTGAGTCAATCATTCAATGACTTGCTCCAGAAGACTTTTTAGTTGCATCCCAAATGACGCACTATGTAGTTATGCACTCAACTGTGTAGTGTAATTTTGTAAGGTTATTTTGTAATTCATCATCAGAATCTGATAGCCCCTCTCCTCCACTGATTAATTAAAGCTGCAACAGTTGAGTACATGAAGACTCCAACATTTCACACTTTTTTTTTCTCGATTAATAAAGTGCACTTTTTCTTTTTGTTAACTTCAGTGTAATCACATTATTCACACTAAAAACAGCATAGAATAGTGCATAAGTACGCAAATTGGGACACACCTTTTTAGTTCCTGAATGAATTTGTGGTTTTGAATGAATCAGTTCACTGAATGATTCATTGATGATGTTTCAATGGAACCTGCAAAAACTGGAAGAAAAAAAAAAACACTGAAAAATCCCCACCACTGGTGCACGCAACCAAACATAAAAGCAGTGTTATAAACAATGAAAAGTGCCAGTGCTGTTGTACTAAATACTGGCGAACAAAATGTGAGTTTTGGAACAAACTGTTAAATAATAAGCTGATGATTATATAACTTAAGCTAAAAAATACGTGTAAGTCATTTCCTCTTTGGATTTGCTGTTGTATCCTTAAGCTTTGTAAGAATGTAACATGTCAAGTACAGCAAGTCGGTTTGCTTCATCTAAAGAACAAAAAAAGACATGTAAATATCTAAAACCCCCAGCGAATCAGCTGGTTTGGATGTTTAATAAACAAAAATGTCATTTGCTGTACATCTAGTTCCCTTTTCCTTGTTCCTCTGTGTGTAGAAGTCAGA
Organism: Sinocyclocheilus rhinocerous; assembly: GCF_001515625.1. Classification (NCBI taxonomy): domain Eukaryota; kingdom Metazoa; phylum Chordata; class Actinopteri; order Cypriniformes; family Cyprinidae; genus Sinocyclocheilus; species Sinocyclocheilus rhinocerous. Next base: position 1,012,341 of record NW_015629065.1, read on the forward strand.
AAATAGTAAAATAAACAGTATTGTTGCCTTAATCAAAGCCACAGTGTGGAAGGGCCTGGTCCTGCTCTCTCTCTCTCTCTTTCAATTACACACATACACACAGCAGTCCAGTAGGCACCAGCAGCACTTAAAGCCACTCCCGTGGTTTCTCTTACTGGATTCCTCAGAGTTTTAAGGGCACAAGCTTTTCCACAATTTAGACTAAAAGAGCAGCGCTCTTTCTTTCTCTTCTTTTCTGTTCTCTCTTTCCATTTTCTTCCTTCATTTAGTCCCACGAATGCAACTGTTTATGACTTTCATTCTACCAGATACATGCGGTAGTGAGCCTGTTACTTACAGTAATGAAATCAGTTTGAGACTGTACACGTCTTCAGCTGTTTACCACAGAATCTGGGAACACAATTGCATTATTATCTATAAACGCTTCCCCATGAAATTGAAAACCAAACTTTCAGTTTCCTGCACTGAAGTGTCTTTATAAAATCGATCGTTTATCAAACAAACAAGTAATTGAAGATTTTTTTGTAAAAATGCAACAGATGGGTGTGGCCACTGTGACTCAGATATCAGAATGATTGAAGAAGGCGTCCAACATCTGGAAAGTCCATGTGTGGGGGTTGGTCCCTGGGGCTCTCTGGACATTTACAGCCCAATTACAGTGGCTGCCTCTGGGCTCCTCTCTCTCATTACCCCTCTCCACAGCACTGCTCTGGAGCCTGGCCCTCATACCAGCTTCATTCTCTCCCACAGAAATGTCAAAGTCTTCTGCACAAAAAAGCCCTCCACAGACGAATGCCGGCCGGGTAATTCGCCTCTTACAATACTGTAATTATATGCTGGATATCATATCTGGAATGAGTGTGCGTCTGTGGATTTATGAAAAGGAATACTGTGTGTGCATCAGAGTACTGAAATGCAGTTGTTTGCACACAGGTATTTTAGTGTGGAGACAGGCAGTAGTGTGTGCCCCTGGAATGTGTAACCTGACCTCTAAGCTGAAGCTGAATCTATTCACTCATCTTTTTTCTTCAGAGAAGGACTCAAATCCCCCTTTTCCCTTCTGCGCACACACATATGCACACTCTTTCTGGAGTGAAGCTGCAAATAGCCGAGCTGAAAACCACAATAAGAATATTATTTAGAGTCGGGAGGCATTTTCCTCACGGGCAATTCTGCATGAGATACAGCCCGAGATAAAGACATGAATGAAAACTACAACGCTGCTCTGTCTAATTCCCCTGCAAGAAGCACTTCAGATGTTTGGCAGCAGCAAACCGAGCTCTGTGATTGATTAGCTGGAGTAGAGAAAGAGGGAGGTATTCACAGAACATCTCTGATCTCCTCTGCTCCGCTGAAGTGTTCTTGAAGTTCTCCAGATTCTCTGAAAATGAAGACAGGAATCTTTAGGATATGCAGTGGACGGCATGATCTCGTGCATGCACAAACACACTACTGCAGCATTCTCACACATTGTGCCACAAAAATTATTTGCAGACTTTTATGAGTATAACACAACCTCACTAAGCTACCATAACTGTTTCAATTACCCTGTGAAATGTCGAACAACTGCACCTAATTTGCAGAAGGATTGCATTGCAAAATAGCAGCAGAGAACAAACTATTCTGCATATAACCAGCAAAAACAGGCGACGTGGACACCTATTCTCCCAAGAGGAAACCCGACACAGGCTTGCCCAGGAGCCCGGGCCCGCAGAGCCACCACCACACTGGGCCAAACCTCAGCCTGGAATCTTGGAAAGGCAAGCCAGTGTGACTGCATTTCCTGAGTTCACCCTATTTAAACTCACAATATGGAACATATTAGGAGGGAGAAGAGAGGGAGAGAAAGAAAGAGAGAGGTGGTTAGCATTGTACATTTTCTGTTTAATAGGCCCCCTTGGAAAAAAACTGTCTCTCTTACTGCTGATGGGACAGGCTGGTAGAGCAGCATAAAAGTAAAGGCGATTCTTCACCCCAAATTAAAGTAGCATTACATTGGTTAAAATCACAGAATGCTATGCCTTGTAAAAACAAATGGTACACGAGGGAATGTTGTGGCAAATATACGCAGCAGAAAAGGGCATCAAAGAATGACTTCACCAGCTTTTTTACAAATTTTTAGTCGCGAGTGATTTACATTCATTTTTGTTTCATTGTTTGTACCCACAATCCACATTGACAAATTTAGAACCAGTCATAAACTCCAAAACCTACTGAGTTGTCAAGCTCACTGGCAACATATAAAACCATGCCAATCATTTAGCTAAATATTAGCCTGAATTGGTAAGCTAGCTAGTTTTTTTCCAAAATGGCAGCTATGGGCCAAAGAGAGCCAAATGCTGTGATGTAAATTGAGCCAGCAACTTACCCCACCTTAAGACACTGAAGTTAGGTTAAATCACTGAAGTATAAACTGGTATTTTAATGTGATATTACTCAACTGGTTTAATTTATCATATATACACATATTGTTAGTAGTTTATTTGATAGGGACAGTGTAGAAATACACCAAATCCTTCTCTGATAAGAACCAGAAGATACTTTTCATCACTTTATAATCATATAGTCCCTAATGGCCTGTTTGGCATTGCAGAAAAGCTACCATGCCAAGAATATTTTGACAAAAATGTTTATTAGTTTTAGTAACATTTATTCCTTCTTTCTAATTCAGTTTTTATTTAATTTTATTCAACAAACTCTCAGTTTAGTCTGTTTTTGAGAAGGTTACAACTTTGTGGTTCAACATATTGTTTCAGAAATGCAAACAATTAAAGATTTAAATTTAAACTTCATTTGGTTGGTTTTATGTTGTTTACGTTAGCTTTAAGAAAAGAAATGATTGTTTGTAAAAGGAAATTTGATTATTAAATTCGTTTTTAAGAGGTAAATTATCTTTAAAATTTCACATGGGTTTGAATCAAATACTGTTAGATGGTCAGTTTATATCCAGATGGTGCATCTTGCTCGGGTCACTTTAGATACGTTCATTGTACTTCCCTGCCTCATTTTCCCTTATCTTGAGGACCACATAAGTAGAAACTGGTTCATCTTACCCCAGTCTCCCCTATGTATGTGTGTAGTTGTAGTATGAATGAAATTTAGACATACTACATTTGTTGTCACTGTCATGTGACCTACAGTGCCAATTGCGTCACTTAACTGCCATTCACAAATCCTCTCCTGTGGCCACATGGGATAGTAAAGTGTCCATCAGATGTGCACTTAAGTATCTCACTGGAAGTAGCAAGTCATCCGGGTACTTTTTGCCTACTGTCTTATGAATACTATGAATTCAGACACATTGCTCAGCTCACACTGTTCTATCACTCTGGATGTAGGAATATTCAGATGTAGGGCTAGTCAGAATCTGCAGTCATTTTTGTTAATCACTTATTTTGAAGGAAAATCTAATTGTGCCAAACAGACATTTAAATGTGGCAAAATCTATTAAATTAATGGGATAGTTCATCCCAAAAAAATGTTTTTGTCATCATTCACTCACCTTCAAGTTGTTCCAGACCTGTATGATTGTAGCCATTGACTTCATACAGTTTTGGAACAACAAGAGGGTGAGTACATTTTGATTTTTGGGTAAACTATTCTTAAGATGAGTTTCCTGCTGTCTAAATTGAAAGTTATGAATGATGGGTGCAGAAATCTGTGGGCAGATCATGTGTAGGCGTACATTTATCTGGAACGCTCAACAATTGGAAGTGAGTCATACGAAATGCAGGAGACTCAACTCACAAATGAGTTTAATACAGGGCATTAGATGAAGGCAATAGTCTTAATAAGTACACACACATTTGGGGTGAAATTGTATGCTTCTAATTATTAAAAAAAAAATTATGGATGCTTTGCTCTGTTAAATAGATTATATTATTTTATAAAAAAAAAATTGTTGGAACATTCTACTCTTACTATTTTTGCCTTATAACAATATGCTAAAAATAGTACGCTAGTACACACTTGCTAATTCAGCACTCCTCTTTCATTTTAAAAACCAAAAACCATCTAAGACTAGACTAAAAGACTAAAACCATCGCAATGCATTCTTGAATTACTTTCAGGTTTAAAGGAGGCATAAGGTAGGGTGACCATACGTGTCATTTTCCCAGGACGCGTCCTGGCCAGGATTTGTTTTGGCTTTGTTTTTCTGTTTTCATGCTTGCTGAAGGTAATGATCGAAAAGTAGTTTGACCAATAACATGCAAGGACCAATCCAATACATAATGGACCAATCATGGTGTGTGAGAAGGTGGGATCTACGGTCAAAGCGATGCAATTACGCGTACATATTAGGTGTGTTCGACTTAAAAGCAGTGCGGCTCAGACCGATCAGTGTTTGACATCAAAGTACCTCGAGAGCGTTTCGAAAGCATAACCGTCTGTATGGTACTTTGATGTCATACACCGATCGGTCTGCACACGCAAACAAAGCCAAAACCTAGATATTTTAGGCAATATAGAAATCCTGGCCAGGACGTGTCCTGGGAAAATGGCACGTATGGTCACCCTAATCGAAGTATAAATATAAATATAAGTATAAAGTTTAGTAATCGTTTTAATTATATAATAGGAAGTCCAGACCACAACTACATTGATAACGACACAGAGGAACAATATTGTTATCGTTCTTGTTGTGAATGGGCCTTTAGTCAAAAATAATTAGGCTAATGCTTTATTAATATTTAATAATATTGTATGCACAAAATCTGCGTACACACGTGGTGGACCGTCCATATGAAAAACCACCTTTACTTTCTTTAAAACTAAAGGACTGACAAAGTAATTTAAGTCTGATTCCATTTTAATGGAGCCTTTGTAGGGGTTAACTGAAAAAGGAATGCCTTTCTCATTCTTCAGAAAAAGGGGGGTCTTGGCCAGGTTTCAGGAGTAGGGACACGGTCCACTGTCATGGCTACATGCTGCTGAAAGCAAAGATTGTAGTGGAGTCTGGCGCAACGTCTCTGAGTTAAGAGAGAGAGAAAACATATGAATGTGCTCCATTTTCAAATAGAACCTGAAGACAATGAGTCAGTCTTTAAAATGCAAAAAAAAACAAAAAAACAACCCAAGTAGTTTACAAAGCCAGCCCATTGTATCAGTGCTTGCGCTAACAAGGAAGCCCTTTAAAGGAAATATTCTCAATGAAATTGTGCAGTGACTATAAATTATCAAAAGTCTTTAAGTTTGGTGAACAGCCATACTGAAACCGCAAAACTAAACAAGGTCTATTGTGTGTGTTTTTGCCTACACTCTTAAAAATAAAGGTGCTTCACGATGCCATAGAAGAACCTTTTTGTCTAAATCAGGGGTGTCAAACTCAGTTCCTGGAGGGCCGCAGCCCTGCAGAGTTTAGTTCCAACCCTGCTCCAACACACAAACCATGTAGTTTTCAAATTAAGCTGAAGGAAGAGCTTTGAGTGAGGTGAAGGCTCTGAAGATGTACCGGATGATTTATGTTATCAGAAATTTGCCCAAGGCTGTGTGAGTGTGTGTGTATTTTTGAGTGAGTGCATGCAGGGGAATGAGTGCATTTGTATTTATTGCATGTTAGACCCAAAACTCTCTATATGTGAATGTGTGTGTGTGTGGAGGGTGTGCTATGACATTCTTTTAAGCTCTGTGGAAACTCACTAAAAAAAATCCTGTGTGTACGTCAGTGAGGCCCCTCTTAACCCTGCAATTATAGAGTGAAGGGAGGGAGCAATGCAAGAACATTGCTGCTGCAATGCTCTCAAAAGCACCTCACGCTTTCAGCACATGCATTTCACCTCATGGAGGAAACTCTGCAAGGTCAGTTTGATCTACAGCTGAGCTGATATTGTCATAATATTGCCCAATGTACTTCTAAACAACACTTGTTGCCCAATCGTTTTCTCGAAAGTCAGAGAACATAGATAATGAACAACATGACAGGAAGATGGCATTTTTATCATGCTCCATTATCTGGGGTGTGAATGATGCACCTCAGCCACACCAAGGCATGTTAATCCAATCTTACGTTTCAGAAAGGGAGGGAACATCTCCGGCATTGTCTTCTCTTAATACCCCGAGTGTGGTCTCATCTCCTGCTCTGTACATCCCAGAACCATCAAGCTCGAAAGCGTGTGCGTGCATGTCCGTCTAACTGCTGTCAGGTGAAGTAATTAGAGCGCCCTGAGCCAAGGTGAGAAGACTTCCGCAGGTCTCACTCATGAGAGAGAGCAAGCAGGAAGTCTTCCAGGCGCTACATGTAATCCTCCTCCTCTCTCGCCCGCCTTCAAATGTGCTATTACTCCAGTGTGTTTGTGCCAGCGCCAGATGTGCCGGGCTGGATCAGGTCATCAACTACAGCAGCAGCTACTGTGCAGTACGGTAATCAGGCAGCTGCTGCTAACTGCTCCTCCACTCCCTGTCCGTCAGAGCTAAACATGGAGTTTGAGCAGCAACACAATTTGGTTGCTAGTTTGTGCAGTGCAATTCAGTTGAACAGTTGTCATGGAAGTAAAGGCAGGAGAAGTAAATAGTATACATGAGGCTGTTCTGTTAAGCTTATGTGTTATCATGGCTGTGTAAAAAGTGAGTGATTAACAGGATGTGACAGCATGCAATAAAACAGCAACTGAACACATTCCAGTGCTGCATCATCAAACACTCTGATAACAGCCTGGGGAATTACCTGGGAGTGGTGTAATGGCGATTTCTACAAGAATAAACCTGACGTCTTCATATAATTTCTCATCTGGAATTCTCTTAACACATGTATTATGATCTAGTAAAAATCAAGGGAAAAGTGACGTTCTGTCATCATTTATTCACCCTCATGTTGTTCCAAACCTATGACTTTTTTTCTTTCGCTGAACATAAAATATTTTTTATTCTTTCATAAAATAGTCAATGGTCACCAAGACTGTTTGAAAGTAAGTCATACAGGTTTTTGAGTGTACTATTCCTTTAACTGTCATGTTTACCAGATTTTCTCTTCAGAAATTTACCAAGATAAATCTTACATGTGTCTTCTCTCTAGAGTTTTAGAAGAGATTTCATCAGCATCTCACAATGTGGTCATGTTTGCCAAGATGAAAGAGTCTGCAATCAAAGGTTAGCTATGTTTGAGACCAAATTATCAAAGCAACGCTATCTACATTCCTTGTTTTTACTGTATGTAAAAAATGTATGTCTTACTGTATGTTAGAAATGATCTAATTTGACATCAAAAAGTTAAAAGACCTTTATGAAGTCAATTAAGACTTAGAGCAACTTATAATAATACATGTTTTACTGGTTTACGTAGATGTAAAGCAAAATGCACTTCTGTGAAAGATGGCACAGGACAAGGTGAGTCATAAAGTGAGTCTAAGCCATTGTTTAGTTTATAGAAAGACAAACGTGGGTGGGTACTGTGGGAACCTTTTAAATATCACTTTAGAAGTATAAAATTATAAGTTATCATCAGTGCAACTGACTAAATGCATGCATCTGTAAGATTAAAGGCAACCGCCTGCACCTGGGGAAGAGATGCTAAAATTCAGGATCAGGAGAAAAACACGTACAAAAAGGTTCCAGAAATATTGCATTCCAGACTGCACAAATTGTGTTTGGTTTGTTCAGATGGCCTTTTCGTGGGGGCGATTCTGGAATAAGCTGCAACAAAAAACAGGCATTGTGCTGCAAGCATGCAAGACTACTCTTGTCATCATTTCAGTTGACTTTCTGGATGATTTGTGACAAAAAACAAGTCCATTTTTAGTGTTTAGCAGTAATTACCCTGTGTGCAACAGGGGAGCAGACTCAAGGAGGGAGAGCATCTTGAACTCTGCGGCCTATGGAATTCATTGAGGGTTTGGCAAGAAGCACGTCATAATCACAAAGCCTCCTAACTATGCCTAAAAAAAGTAGTCAGATGCAAACTCGGGACACTCAAGAGCAAGCACGAACACTCAAAGACACTGACTTTTTGAGACTTTTGGAATTATTTAAACGTAGAATGATGCTAGAAATCTGGCTGTTGAAGACCCAATGGCATCAAAATCTGAGTTCTTGTGGCTTTTAGTCCATGTGTGTTATGGTTTGAAGCTATATGCTAGTGCACTCCTAAACACTGACAAAATCTGCTTTTAGCATGTCTACACAATTAAAACAGTCTTTTTCGTTTGGGAAAACTGGGTCTTTGTCAAGAGTGTAAAAAGTAAGATTCATTAGTATATTTCATTGCTCAGATGTTGCTCATTTAAAGCTCAGGTGTTTTTTTTTTTCTTTTTTGAAGATCTCAGTTATGTTTCATTGAAGTCTTCAATCAGTTTATCATTGAAACATCATTAACTTATTTTCTCAAATGCTAGAGGAAATGTGTGAAATTATCAGGGTCTTTTTCTCAGTAGAAAGATCTGAGAAGCAGGAACACTAAACATGTCTCCATTAGAGAGACACAAGAGTCTCAATTAAAGAAGAGGGAGAAAGGACATTCCAAAGAACTTTCGTGAGGCGCAAAGGCCACTGAACTGTACATTAACGGGCCAAACAAAATGGCGTGCTTGGCCCTCACCAGCTCATAGCAGCTTAAGACATCTTTGGCAGCGAGAAAGCTCTGAAACCCTGTTAATCAATACCATCCCTGAGGTAGCAGCACACTCGCTAAGCTGCTTACATGGCTTTTCCGTTTCTCCTCCTCCTTTTTCTTTCTCCCCCCTATCCGTCCCTCTCTTACTCACTCCACGCTGGAGTTGCTGAGGAGCAGGGCGCGTTCCCAGGCCTGGTAGCTCTCGTTCTCGCTATTTCTCTGGACCTCACCCAGGCCTGGTCTAATTAGGCCCCCTTTTGTACCCGCTGAGGTGCCTTGTGTAATCTGTGTACTATGTGTCTCAGGCTCTAGCCCTGCCCAGTATAATAGTCTGCCAGTTCCTCCCCGAGTGGTGATCCGGGCTCTCTTCCCATAAAGCAGACACAAAGGAGCAGGATAATGGCCCCCAGTTGCAGTTAGAGGAGCCACTCCTCTGGGCCGTTTGAACTTGGCACGGGGCTGGCGGCAGACACCGCGTAGGGAGAAAGAGCTTTGCTCTCTGTGTGAGATGGCAAAGCCGTTTCTGCAATACCTCCAGTGTTGCGCATCTCTTTGTTTACGGCACTGTAAAATTTACAGTCCACAATCTCGTCGCATTGTTTGCCTGTGTGGACCAGAATGTTGTTTTTTTCAAACTGGCTTTTGGCAGGTTAGTCCACAGCCCCCTCCTCCTCTCCCCCAGTGACTCTGACAACCAACACCCACAATTAGAAAGGAAGCCAGCCCTACCACATCCACCTTGGAAGTAGTTTACTGGCCTGCGCATAGTTTCTTTTAAAGGTCTTGGTTTTGCCATCTGCATTCATGGAGATATATCAATGCACTGGGATGGGAGCCACCACCTCCTCTCCTCGCAGAAGAAAGAAGCACAGCTGGTCCCATAAACCACTGACCACGGCCACTGTGGACGCTAGTCGGTGAGGAGCTGCAGGGACGGAGCAGAGAGGAAGCCATGCTTGAGGATACATCATCTTCTCAAAGGAGAAAAACTCCTCCTTTCTCTTCAACACCGGCCAGCAAGGCTCTCAAGGACCTCAAGGAACTCTGGCTGTAACCTCCTCTCAACCAACGTGTAGATGTGAGCTTGGCTCTGAAGCGAAATGAGAGATTGATGCCTGAAATAACTTTGCGCCACCAAAACGACCTCCCTCGGTTTCGAAATGTTAATTCCAGAGGTTTGAACAATTTTTAGAATGACAGCCAATGCCCAAAGCCCCGGTTTGAAAACTCCGTTTCAGCAGGTTGTGTGAAACACCACGTCCTAACCAGGCACAACGTTTCCAGCGAGAAGCAACATTACAAAATTACATTAGACAGCCAATCAGAGAAATTTTTAATGTTTAATGTACTGTTATGCAGAACGGGATTTTTGGACCAATCAGATTTCATGATGTTGCATCTGGTTAGGACACCATGTAAAATATAATTGAGGATGCGATGATAAAACACAAAGCCTAATATCAGATGAATTTGATAGTTTACACTTAAAAATAAAGGTTATTTATTGGCATCTATGGTTCCACGAAGAACCTTTAATATCCATTGAAACTTTTCATTGCACAAAGGTTCTTTATATTGGAAAATAGTTCTTTAGATGTTTTCACACCAAGAAAAAAAGGTTCCTTTAAAAAAAATATTCAGTTGGATCAAGTGCTTTGAAGAAACCAAAATGGTATCGCTGTGAAAACCCCCTTTTATTCCATTCACATTATCTTATTTTTTCATGTAAAAATAAGCATCTAGAAGCAAATATTTTTATGGGTGAAAAAAGGGTAAGTGAGAGACAGAAAGCACAGCAATATTATGCGAATACTTTATTATCAATGTGTGAATGGTGTTAGCTTTTCATCTGGATATTAATAGTATATGAAAACTATACACCAAAACCAGGCTCTTCCTATTTTTGCTGTATAATTTTTCAAATTGGTATTGAAAGATTCTTTATCTTTATAGATATTTATATATATAATATATAAGCCAAAGTGCATTTCCCGTTTTTTTCCTCTTGTCCATGTACACATTGCACCATACATAAATAATTACATCGTAAAAATGACTCAGTATTTACAAGTATAATATATATTTCTTATAATATATAAAACTTTATATTAAATCTAAGTAGATGATATTTGGGATAGGCTGTGGAGTCCAAAAGTCTCTCAACACAATTGAGTCCATGTGTGTATGTGTTATCTGTGGTTGTTGAGGAGGATCTCGAGCCAGCAGGGGCAGGAAGTGATGAACTGGCGGGAGTAACAAGGGCCCCAGCCTTTCGCGAAGCTGATGCGCACACTGTTCGGGTCATACGGTCCCTCTAGCAGCTCGGACTCGGCCCCCAGCCTGAGCATGGACGAGCGTTCGTAGTCAAACACTTTTATGGAGTAGCCGGGCATCACCTTGCGCACCACCAAACTACGGCTCCCCGGTACGTCCAGGGTAGGTGAGTTGACGAAGATGGGGTGCTGACTGCGGTTGTAGGCCCAGACTCCGTCTGGCTCTTTGCTGAGAAGCAAGCCATAACCGATCTTGCCGCGCGTCCGCTGCACGGTGCTGCTACGCTGGTCCAGGCTCAGCTGGCCGAGGCAGAAGCCCGTGCCTTGAGGTAGGTCATAGAAAATGCTGACGGCGGGCTGGTACACCGTGTAGAGGCGGCCTACCCGTGTCCGATGCTCCCAGTACGCCACGTTACACCAATGACTCTGCTTGGGGGCGTCAGGTGACAGACTGGCATCTGAAACAAGAAAAGAGAATGGGTCTGTTAGTAAGTTTGCAAATAAAATACAATGCAGACAAAATGAAAACATTTACTGGCCAGAAAGATGGTTTATTATGTGAGTTGAATGCTGCACTGTCATGTGCTGCCTCAAGAGGGCGCTACTTCAAAACTTAATTCATTAGTTATTTACTTATACTGAATGCAAAAGCACAGCTGAAGGTGGGAAATTGTACAAAAAAAAATTTACCCCAAACCAAAAATTATTAAATGACATTAAAAAAAATACTTCAGTTGAGGCTTTTATGCTCCAAAAAACATGCATACCTGCAATGCACACATTAGACAGAACAACCAAACACCCTTTAAATCAGCTCATTTAATTCACTTTCATGCCTTGGGAGTCTGTCTGCAGACTTCCATTTGGTGCTAAACCCTGAGTGAGTTACAGCTCCCTGAATACACGTCTATCTCAGCCACACACACTCTTAAATGTTTCTGAGTACAATGCGCCACGCATTGTGTGCATTTCTGCCCGCTCTTTCTTGATCCGGGGAGAAAGTAGTTGTGGAAGGGGGGATATGGAAAAGCTATGAGCTCATATCCGGCGACAACTCCCTCCCCCGTCTCTATTCTCCTCCACATTCCTGTGGGTGGGTGATGGTGGTGATGGCTTGGGTGGAGTGGGAGCGTCCCCTCCCTGCCAACTCCCGCTGTGGGCCTGGGGAGAGCTTTCAGCTCCCTGACAACTTAGCACGAGTTTGTGACCCCCCTGACCCCTCAGGCTTCACGCTATCAGCTCAGATTAACTTGCACATTGAGTGATGCCATTATTTCGCTCCTGAGAGGCTATTGGCAGGGAGATTTTAAGGGCCAGGTCTATAGTCCCTGTTCATTCAGGGTCTAACAAATGCCCAGGTCATTAAAAAATGAAACTTTTGACATCACTTACTCACCCTCCTGTCATTCTAAACCTGTATGCTGTACGTTTTCTGGGTGAAACACAAGCACAGGAGAGTTTAAGAATCTTTATTAAGCTTTTCTTCATATAGCAACAGTTCGCAGTGATCAAGGCTGTTATGCTCCAAACAGGATTTGTGCACTATATTTCCTGTCTTCTGAAGCCATACAATATTAGTGATGTACTGAAATTTCGGCAAACGTAAAAATAGGATTTTTCGGTTTCGGCCGCAACCGAAGGGCCATAATCATTAATCATTAGTAATCGCTACTGCAATAATGCATTTTGACTGTCAGAATTTGACATTGACTTTATGCAGACAATGTGGATAAGCTACAATGGGTAAACTTTCCTGTGACCAAAAAAGATCCTAGAACAGCAAGTAAAATTTGTTCTGCTGAAAAATTGAGATGTTGTGCATTGCACTACAACTGGTTTATTACCTGTGAACATTACACCCTGAATAGAATAACGAGAATCAGCCAATTAGCCTGAAACCTAGTTACAGTTTTTAGTTAAATTAAAAGTTTATTTTCGGTTTTGGTGTTATTTCAGTCACATCACTAGCCAAACTTTAAGATATTATTGACTCGCTGAGTCGCTGGTAGGACAACAATAACATGAAACATCAATAGCATCACTCATCAATAATATGATGTTATTAGTTCTTGTATGTCTGGTGACCAAATAGTGCCATATTTAATTTGACAGCCTGAATAAGTAAAAAATGTCTCAAATTTTGGTATGTTACTCAAACAGAGCAATTGCAAGGCTTTTGAAGACTTGGAATATATTTTAAAAGTCCTGTAGGGTCAATATGAACCGATTTGGTTATTGTATAGAATAGAGGTGCAAAAAGATTCTTCAAAAGCCTAATTTTTTATTTTGTTTATCAGATTGAAGATAAATAAATATTGATAGAATTTGCATTGTTGGATGAGCTATCCTTTAACCAGTGCCAAGATAGACAATCAACACAAACACACAAACTCATGAACACAAAATACACTGGAAAATAAACACCTCAAACAAATTCGAAAGAAATGTATTATAGGACAACTACTGCCCATTCAAGCACAACTGTTTGGATGTGTGGAATCAGGACCAATTTTAAACACACTTCTCTTTACCTTGCGCTGGGCCCCTGCATGTTAACATTACAGAATTCCTTACATCCTCTTGCAAGGTGGTTTTTCTGCCCGAATGATCTAATGAAACCATTGCGCTGGCCGTTTTCATCCAAAAACACTTCATGGAGAATGGTGTGAATAAATCATAATAATCATGCAGATTTTTCTCTACGTTAAGCCAGTAGCTCTATGTTAGGTCAATGGAAAGGATACAGGAATACATGCTTCCAGCTATGCCGCCTAATGAGGGCTGAATTTGAACTTATACCTAAATCAATGAGATGAAAAAAATGAAACAATGCGGCAGGAAGTTTCACATGGCCGTCTAACATAGAAGTGCTGTGATATGATTAATGACCCCCATTTTAATGTGAGCAAGAGGGAGAGAGATACAGAAAGGGGGTGGTTGAGTCTGCACTGCCTGCTCTGTGGGTTTAAACAGAGGTGCAAAGATTAAAGGTTAATAATCTATTTAATGTTTAGCTTGGGAGCGAACAATGCTCAGCCCAGAGACCGGCCCTTTTCCTGAGGGTGTTGTGCATGTGTGGTCATGTGTTTTAAGTATATTAGAGCTGAAGAGAATATCAGCAAATGTTTGTGTTTGAGAGAGGAGTGTGTGCTTTGGCTGTTCTCGCCTGAGCGGTGCCGTGTGAGTGTGTGTCAGTGGGAAAGGAGACGGGGAAGGAAGAGAACTAATCGGGCAAACTCATTAGAATCTTAGAACTCAAATCCAGCCAGTGCCTTCTCTTTGTTTTGCAGATCTACTCTTCCTTTACACTCCCTGCTGAAAAATCCAGTCTAAGATTGGAACATGGTAAATGCTTTCTAGTTGGTCAAAGCTGATAGACCATCCTGGACCAGCAACAAATCACCTACCAGTGTTCAAACCAGCTTAAGATGTTCAAGATGTTTTTTTGGAATATGTCCACCAGCTAGCGACCACATTGCAAAACATCAATACATTTATCAATAGTTTTTCTTTATTAGGTTCATTTTACAGTAAAAAAAAATTCTAAACATTGTGAAAACCCATAAAACAAGACATTAATCCTTTACCCAACCTTACTCATCTGGATTTAATTTTTTTTCTTATTTATTTTAAAATAAAACAACTTATTTCTAAGTTGTTTATTTTTTTATGCTACTGGCAAATGTTTGCTTACATTTACCTGTATTATATATATTGCATTTCTTTTGTTATATATAAATTATAACATATAACATTATATAAATTACAACATATAAATATGTATATATTTTTTACTGAAGAAAACATATAATAAAACATCTAAACCTAATTAAAACACTTTTTTTTTTACCCCAATGGCAAATATACTTGTATATACAATACATACATTTAACTTAATATTAACTTTATACACTTAAATTAATATATAGCTTTTGCGTGCAATGCATTAATATATATAATTAAATGTATGTATCTAAAGTAGATAATTAAATAGGTTTAGATATTTTATTATTTATTATTGTATTCTTTTTCTTTAATAAAAATATAGGCAGCGGCTATTTGCACTAAGTTTAAATAGCGATAGATGCTATTTACACTAAGTGAAAATAGCATATTTTCTTAGCGATACGCTATTTACACTAAGTGCAAATAGCCATAGCTTCCATTTACACTATGTAAAAATAGCAGTATTTTCTGCTATTTAGACTACTTATTGCAAATAGTGGCAAATATCTGCACCTCAGTATTGAAATACATTATAAAACAGTATGCAGTGCATTGAGTGTAAATTATAGGTTTTATTACAATTATTAAATGGATGCTGACTTGTTGTGACAATAAAGCGCTACCTACACCTAACCCTAACCCTACCCGATACTTCATTTTCAACTTTTAGAATATTTTCCTTCATTTTTATTGAAAACAAATGCCTTTCCGATGTGAAAAGGGACAAGAATGAGTTCTGCAAAAGGCGGATTCGAACTCGGGTCGATCAGTGGAGCTGTTCTTTGATAGCCGTCTTTTGTAATATTGTCTAGCCCAACCACACCTTGGTGGGCAGTGTTAGTGTAAATAGCCTCTGCCAACAAGGCGGGCTATTTGCACTTAGTGTAAATAGACACTCCGACTTTCAAAAATTTCAAAAAATTGACCCTTATGGCTGGTTTTGTGGTCCAGGGACACATATAAAAAATGATGCACAATATAACAAAACTACTCAAGCTACCATTATAAAGTTTTCCTTGCTAAATATTCATATTGCACAATGTCTGTCATCTCTGCATCATCCTGTGCTTCAACGGGCCATTTATCTGCGCACTTCAACTCAAGAAATAAATTTGGCCCTTGACAGAACGTTAAATGACTGAACCGCGTGGCAGTGTGTTTGTGTGTGCGTGCATGTGTTCAGGTAGGGGCTGGAAAATGCACATCAGCAAGCGCACAACAAGCAGGATACAGAGTTCCTGTCTCCCCCTTCCCTGGAGGCCTCACTCATGAGTCAGTGAAGAGCCTCTAACAAGCCGCCAGAGCTGGAAATACAGTCTTACTCAGACCAGGGAAGACAGACAGACGGACGGCACCGCGGCTCTAATCGCAGCCAATGATGGTACTTTAGTATAATAAACCTCATTTAGGCTATCGACTGCAGAGAGTAGGTGTTAGTTCAAAGGCAGTGGACATCTAAACTCATGTACCTTAATGACTCAGCAACAGTTTAGTTAACGACACTTAAGCGCTGTGGGCCTATCACTTTGAGTACAGATAATAACGGCAGACTAAGTGCTAACTAAAGTGAGAACGCCTCAGAATTCTTCAGTTTTTCTCTCTCTTTCGACACACCCGGACACACTTCACGAGGGGTGGAAGACAAAAGCTGGGAGCAATTACGCTTCTCTGCGTTCATTTAACCCCAGCACCTTTCAACAGCTCGGTTTACCCATTAGAAAGGTAGAGTATGTTATTATTGTTATTATATTCTCAAAACTGTCTCCGCCGGTGTCAATCTCCTCAGAGACACACGCTGTCAGCGGCTCTGAGGGGACGGCATCGTCTGACCCCTTCCCGAGCTCAGCCGGAACGACTGAAAAACACAAAGATTCACAAACATGCTGTTGTGTGCTGTAAACTACAGGGTTAAAAACAATTAGTTTAAAAAGTATCATTCTGTGCACAGCCCTGTGCAAAATTGGTCAAAAACGCACCAGTTGCTTGAGGAAAAGATTATATTAGAGTAGTAAACCGCTCAAAGGAAAGCAAACATGGCCAGCTGAGATCAAACAACGGCTAGGGCCTTGTTGACTAAGAGCTTAAGGAGGCCGTGAGACTAAAGGTTACTTTGTCAGAAGGCTAAAGTCTTTTATTTAGTCCCTATTTTGTTTTCAGACAAATACCAGCCCCTTTTACAAAGCTTGAAATGAACAAAACACACACACGCTCAGCTAGACAGCCACAAAGGTATTTCCTTTGAAATTCAGAGCTTGGTCATAATGCTCTGGTGGACGTGCTACTCGATCAGTAAGGTAAACATGCAATTCACAGTCCATTCCCAGGCCAGACGGTCACATTCACATCAAAGGAAAAAACAGTCTATGTTGGACTGGGCGGATTTGTGATATATACAGTGTGTGGCCATTAGTGGGCAGGACCATTTTAAGTTATTTACACGTGAAAAATGAAGAAATGTAGAGTAATGAGAAAAATACAGAGTGGGATGTGCCCCAGACAAGTCAAGACGAGGAATAACGTGTTATTAAGGGGTGTTGTTAAGCACAATTGTGTGGTTGTTTACGGTTGTCAAGCAACAGTGCAAGGATTCAACTGATATGCAGTCACAGTCGTGGGTATATTAACTATTTTACAATGCTTTGAATGTGGCAAAATATAGTTTTCACAATTCAATTTTACTGTTTTCAGTCCTATTTTAAAGTCCTGTACCTCTAGGGTTCAAAGCTGGTTTTGCACTGATGCCAGAGAATGAGATGAATACAAAAATTCGATGAAGCACATTTAATTTGTTAAATTTGGGGTCAATCTACTAAAGATTTCTTTAAAGTATTAAAGAAATTAAGACTTTTCAGAAACTTTCATTTAACAAGGATGCATTTAATTGATCAAACGTGACAGTAAAAAATATTTATAATGTTACAAAAGATTTCTATTTTTAAAAAAAAAGCAGAAAATAAAAATATTAAGCAGCCCAACTGTTTTCGACATCGATAATAGTAAGAAAGGTTTCTTGAGATTAGAATGATTTCTGAAGCTTCATGTGACACTGAAGACTGGAGAAATGGCTGCTGAAAATTGTCAATAAATGACAATATAAAATATATTAAAATAGAAAACAGTTCTTTTTTATTGTAATATTTTTCACAATATTACTGTTTTTACTGATGTTTTAATCAAATAAATGCAGCCTTGGTGAGCATAAGAGACTTCTTTCAAAAACATAAAAAGTGCTCTAAAAATATATTAAATGCGCACCTGGTTAAACTATATTGCAGGTGCTTAGTGAACAAACTGTGTTGTTAACTTGGTGTTAAACTGTTTCATGTATTTGCCCCATTGTGTTTAGGCAGTGCATTATAACCAAAGACAACAGGAATGGTATAAAATGAATTATGCATGAAAAAAATGTGGATCATATTGTATTTCAAACAATGTCTCGCATTACATTCTTGCAGATGCACAGGAGCGAGACTTCATGTGAGGTGGAACGACTACAAGAAAAAGACAAAAGACAAAAGATTTGGAGGATCTGCTCACACACACACACACACCCCACCCCTCCACACCACACCAAAAAAAATTCATTTGGGGTGAGTTGGAGGTAATTAACTCTAAGTACACAAAAGGGGGTTGATTTCTATGGCGATACTATGTGATTATCCACTAATGCTTTTAAAAGCACCATGCAGGGAGGAGAAAAGGCAAGAAAAGGACCGCCTCGGGGTAAACACACGTCCATAGAGCTCTGAGCAGATCCAGAGCGAGAGAAAGATCGAGAGGAAAAACAGCAGCTTGTCATCTCTTCCCACCAAACTACAGGCCCACATCCCTGTCTTTTTCATCCCCTCTAATCCAGGGAATTCTGAAAAGATGAACTCATTCCTCCACACTAACATTCATGGCAGCGAAGCTTTCTTGAATTGAACTGAACTGAGAGCGAGCGAGCGAGAGAGATGGAGAGGGAGGGAATGGAGGGGGAGTCTGAGTCTCTTATCCTGTGCCAAGGATTAGATTCCCTCCAGCTATTAGACTGTACCACTGCACTGACAGGCGGAGGGGGAGAAAGACAGAGAGTGTTTATGTGAGCAGGAGAAACAGAACGAGAGAGCACAGTGAAGTTTTATGGTGGACAAAATTCATCTTTTGACGCCACTCTTGACAGGCCTGGGCATTCTTCTTCTCACTGGGGTCAGAGAGGGAAGCTGGAATTACGATTGCCTGGACTGGGGGAAAAAGTGAAACATAACAAACAATGCCGCCATACTTCTCTCCCTCCGGCCTCTCTTTGGTACGGCTCTGATTTTTTAGACAACTATCACTACAGGGCGACTTACAACACACTAACGGGCCACATTTAGGCCGGCGTCTGTACTATCTCTGCCATCAAAGACTGCTTTATCAGCCAGACGCACTAACTGTGGCGGCACTCTCACACAGATGGGTTTCTTTCTCTTTGACCCGCTCTCCTTTTCTTCCCTTCACTTCATTAATTTTAGAGTTTTTACAGTTTTCTCAAGCTCCTTGTTACCATTGCTGGGCTGTTAAAAGTGGTGAGACAACATATCATTCAGGAAAACAGAACAAAAATATTCATATTCAGAACAAAATACTACATATACCTATAACTGCCAAAAGCTAATCACATACATACATATATGTATTTTCTGTCATAGGTTGCGACACTCAACTCCAAAAAAACAAACTGCTAACAGACAACTGTGACACAACAGGACTAGACATAAATGAAATGCTGTAAACGTCATTTTTCATAATTCATTGTAGCAACCACAATTATCATTATTTATTCAATGACTTCTGCAGCTTTATATTTAGGCCAAAAAGGGGCTATGCAATCTTTTATGAAAATGCAGATAAACAGAATTCACAGTCTGAATTTACAGAGTGCACGCAGATTGCATTGCAAATGGCAAGTGTGTATTTTAATCCCTTCACTATGGCTCTATAGTGTTAATGACGACTTGGTCAAATGTGCGTAAGATTCACACCTCAGACCCATATAAAGCACAGCTTAGCTCAGATTCACTGACGGCCGCTGCTGCCCTGCCTCTCTGGATTCCTTAACACTCACTAGTGTTGACATTTCAACACATGGGCCATCTGAGCCCAGAGCAACAAATGAACGAGTATGCGGTCTCCCCAGGTCAGATCGCTGGGCCTCTGCCGTGATTTCCACAGCAGAGTCAAACGGTGCGAAGACCCACAGATCTATGTACTGATCTCCACGGGTGAGACTTAGCCAGAAGGACTGGGGGATCCAAAACCGAATTCCTTTACCATGAGAACAGACGGGGCAGTGTGAAGGACAAACTCCCAGAAATACAGACCATCTACTGCTCGCTCGCAACCTCACACTGCTGCTGCTTCTATATGGGAGTGTGGGATAGATTATTGGTTCCTGTTTGAGTGTGAATGTTTAGCACTTTCAAAAAGCAGATTAAAGGTGACTGCATAGTATTTAAGAAGCCATGAAAATATCCATTACTTTCGCCATAAAGATCTGATGAACTCTGAAACCCTTTCACTAAGTACTTATCTGTCATTTAGTCAACACTTTTATCCAAAGCAAATTACAGTACACTCATTATGGGGACATTCCAAAATCTTGCAGTTAAAATCCCTGAAAAATAATTACTAAGTTACACCACCCTGTTAAAAACAACTCTTTAAAACAATATGGATTGCTCTGCCTATATTTTCACTGGATCAACCACATAAAATAAAATATAAAAATAAATATCTCTTATATGTGCATGTGTGTTTATGTAAAAATATATTTTATAATTATTAATTGCATAACAATTAACTTATATTTAATATAAATTTGTAATTATATATTTTGTGTCAGAAAAAAAACATTTATATTTTTCATTAATTCTAACGTAAAACGAATTACAACAATTTACAATTATTTGTACATTTTTTTATTTATTAATATTATTATTATTATTATTTTGCATAGAAATAGCAATTAAATAACCAATCACAATTTAGCTGAAAAACACCGGCACACAATTATTTATAATTTTCAACCCATTGTAACTGACGCTGCCAAGACTATAACAAATCAGTCTCACAAATTTGAAGACATATTTAGAACAGCAGAATTCACAACAAAAAACAACCAAATTAGTAGTTTGCAAGACATAAAAACACACATGCATGATCAATGAACATAAAACATTACTGAAAACACATCGGTTATCCAATAGGGCAAATTATAGATTTACTGGTTCCAGTGCCATCCTTATTGTTATTCAAGGAATAAAGATACAAAAAATACAAATCATCTATTGTTCAAGTGATTATGATCTGTTAAGTGTAACTTATCAGAAATCCAGACTTTGATCACCGCAAATATTGCTGTCATAAAATATATTAGCCTTACATTAATGGTAAATGGGCTCTGGCAGCTAAATGTTACACAGCAGGTACGGTTTCAGAGCAGGGAGCCAGGCCAGTGGTTGAGACAGTTCTTGAGCTCAGGTTAATTTAAGGCGAAAGCTATGTATTTGGATACAGCTCATCTGCAAGGTGATGGACACATACTCAGCTCAGATGATGGCGTGCTATTGATCGGCCCAATGGATCATAAACACTCAAGTGAATGCATCCTGACAGCCATGCCGTCTTCGCCTTCTGTTTCAGTCACAAAAGCTTGAAGTCTCGCAAGTGCTGGGTAGCTACACAGCTGCTTTCTAAAACAAAGCAAATTGTTTATGTTCCCCCATTAAAAATGCACAAGCGAGCACTTCTAATACTTTGTGAGGTATCAAATCTGTCAACATGGAAGAAGAGACAGTTTAATGCTCTAGGGCTTGGCGATATATAGAGCAATGTTAAATTAACAGGTTTTAATGTTACTTCCTAAAGATATTAATAGTTTTATAAATACTAAATAAGTAGGCTAAATATTGGTGTTTATCACAGTGTTGTTTCATAAGTGCATATAAATACAATTTAAATGATTTACAGTAATTGACTGTTATTTTTATAAGACAAACAATTTTTTTATTTGATTCTACTTCATAAAAGTGTCTGTTAAGAAAAAACACAAAAATATTGATTAATGTATCAAATATCATCTAAATGAAAATAATTAAGATATAATTATCTACATAAAACAAACTTACTCAGTTCTAGAAGGCTTACTTTAGAACAGCTTATTAGGTAAGAAAGAGACAAAGCAAGACAGACAAAGACACAGAAAGACTGAAATAGCCAAGCACCAATGACATAGCCTTGAGGCACACCAGTAGCATATACTTTAAAGGGGTCATATGATGCGATTTCATTTTTTCCTTTCTCTTTAGAGTGTTACAAGCTCTTGGTCTCCCCCCAGACATGTTTACCTCAAAATACCACTAAAATCCATGAAATACCCCACAATAAGCAGAAGTGAATAGGCTTGTTTGCTGTGGGTTTTCCAAGTCCTCAATAAGGGCCACTGAGGTATGGCATGAACTCCCCATTGAGGGCTGTAATTGCATTTAGAAAGAGAGACCAAACTCTGGGCACAGAGCAAATACGTCCAGTTAGTGCAGATCAACTTAGTGTTCCTCTTGCTCTCCGGTGCTCACAAATCCCGTTTTGTGTCTCTGAGGGAGTCTTTTGTTCCGCGCTTAGATTGACCAACAGGGCAAACTAAAACAGGTACAGTGTGCTTCGTCATACCACTAATCACATCAGAGAATGTGCTGCGGCTAAGTGAGTGAAAGAGTGAGTGATTGCAGTTTGATCGCCAGGCTTGTCTCTCTTGCTATATCTCTATCTCTCTTTTCTTATCTGTTTTGCAGTCATTAGCGTGAGGATCAAGGACTCCTAAATGTTAAGAAAAACAGACGGCTTCTTCTTTAGTCACTACAATAAGTTGCCTATTTTGCAATACCTAGGTACTACTTGGTGAAATATTTTGTAAGAGTGTAACAGTCAAAAGTTAATTGCATGTCACATCTGCCAATGGCAATTGAACTGAGAAAACATTTTTGCAGTATTTTTTTAATTAAAAAAAATAATCATTATATACATTATATACATACATACACACACACACACACACATATATATACAGTGGGTACGGAAAGTATTCAGACCCCCTTAAATTTTTCACTCTTTGTTATATTGCAGCCATTTGCTAAAATCATTTAAGTTAATTTTTTTTCCTCATTAATGTACACACAGACAGCCATATTGACAGAAAAACACAGAATTGTTGACATCTTTGCAGATTTATTAAAAAAGAAAAACTGAAATATAACATGGTCCTAAGTATTCAGACCCTCTGCTCAGTATTTAGTAGAAGCACCCTAAGAGTGAAAAATTTAAGGGGGTCTGAATACTTTCCGTACCCACTGTATATATATATATATATATATAGTTAATTCTAGATAAGAGGCACTGAACTCAATCTCTTGACTTCTTTGAGAGTATAATAGAAGTCCCCCTTTGTGAGCTCAGCTCCCTCTGACAGACATGCATATCCTGCTCGGTTAGTCTGAATAATATTTCCATAATTTTGAGCAGCAAACACAAGGGGGAAAAAACAACTCCCCTCACAGAGTTCTGGAAAAATCCAAAAATATGCCAGTGCCAATATGATTTAGCCTGACAAGTGTGCACTGCCTTCAACCCTTTTGATTGTAGCACCCGTTTCTAAAACAAGAGAACATCATCACCACTTGGCCAAACTTGTGGAAAGAAAGAAAAAAAGAAAGGAAGAAACAGAAAAACTAAATCGAGAAATTACACATTAAAAAGTAAAAAAAAAAGGCTTTGTGACAAATGTATCCTGTGTGAGAATAACATTGTGTCAAAAGTAGTCACACCTAGAAGATGTACACAAAACTAAAAGGAATAATTCACCTTAAAATCACAAAGAAAGAATGACGGTGAGTAAATTTGAGTGAACTAAACATTTAAAGACTAGCGCTCCATTCCGCCCCACACATCGTGTCCGTTTCTCCATGCACGCTCTGTGTCTCTCTCTTAATGAAGGTTAACGTGAGGATGTCGGACTCCATGGGGCCCTGCAGTTAATCCACACAGTGCATTCTGCAGGCCAGAGGAATGCGTTGGCTCTCCCAGTTTTAAAAATACTGACTGACATAGGTCCCTGCACAACTGTCAATGTTCCTCTGGGGAGGAAGGGGGGAAAACATTCTTCACTTTATTTTAGCTAGGCAATCAAACCACAGGCCTAAATCACCGCTTGTCCATCCCAGTGTCAGGCGCAAGAATTTATTTTTTACCGTTGATCCTAAACTGCTCAGAAAACAAAACCGGCTTTTGCATCTACTACTGCCACCTTTTTGCTGGCTACCCTCTGGGCACAGGCCAGCTGAGACCGAACGCAAAAGCTGAACGGAGTATTGTTCCCCCTTCCACAGCCTTGAGAGGAGGCTCGCTAAAACACTAAACTAACAGTTGGACATTCCATACATTTTTAATGGCATGGCTGCCTCTTTATTTGTTTCCCTAACCCCGTGGCCCGGACTGAATGAATGGCTCTATTGGAGGAGGCAGGCAGGCGCAGCGGCGTGCAGGGTGGAGGGAGAGGAGAGATGGGCTGCCCCAGCCTTCCCAGAGCGCATTGCAGGACTCGATCTCTCACTCATTACTGGGTGGGGGTGGGCTCAGTGAGGAAATGATTACCTGGACGAATGGTCTGCAATTTTACACAAACTCTTCTCTCTTTTGAAATGGACAAACACATTGGTTGTCACATATACTAGATGATAAATAAGCATGCTTTATGTCACAGTGTAAGCCTTTAAAATAAAATAAAATAAAATAAAATAAAATCAAACAAAACAAAACAAAATAAAATGAACCCTCTATTAAATACTGTGACTGCATTTTGATGCTTTCTGTAAATGTGTAGATCTAAATTCACATTAGACTAAAAGAATATGCCTGACTGAAATTGATGTCACATTCACTTAAAAGAAAGTTCTATTATCATACTGCCACTAGTGACTCAAATAGTGATTCTTGATATTGATTTTGTGAAATACGTGACTGATATCACAACAATACAGCTAATATAGTCTTTGGAGAGACAAAATCTCTGCTTTTCCAAAATGCTTTACATCTTGAAATATTTACTGAGGTCAAACAATGTGGTGAGAAAAAAATACAATTTAATGTAATATCCTTAAAATCCAAGTCCAGTTCCTCATTGAGAAGGCCAAGCTGCACGTACTTACACACGTAAACCTACTGACAAAGACAAAAACATGCAGAGAGACATAAACAGCATTACCATAAACAAATATGCATATCTTTTTCTCAATCTGTTGTGAGATACAATAGAGGTGGACGACTAATTCAGCTTTCCACTATTAGCCGATGAGCATTTGTTTGCCTTGTTTACGCGTGTTATGTAAGGGGAAGAGGAAGTCGGTCATTCAGGACAGGAACACACGCTCAAGGAGAGCTGTATAGTATAGCCATGACGGCACGGTACTGCCTGTGTTATATTTACATACTGTGCATCTCTCCGTAAAAAAAAAATAAATAAAAAAATAAAATCAAACGAATGCTACACAGACACATGTAGTCTCACACACATATACAAATGCACATCCCAACCCATCACCTCCAGGCCGCTGGGCTTCTCTTCAACATTCCTCAGCTTCCCCCTGCCGTCAAAGGGGTAGTTGAGCAGCCCCTGTGCTACAAAACCCAGGCAAGCTTTTTAAAACAGGATGTTTGGCTGAGGCCTCCTTCCCCTCAAATAAACAATCCGCAGAACCTGATTTTCTGGAGGCAGGGTGGAAGTACTCCAGTCACATTATTTCCACATCCCGTATCCTGGAGCACTTGGGGCCCTGGGGGAGTGTGGGCAGGCTCTGGGGCTGCGGTGGAAACCTGAGGCCCCGTGCCAAGCAACGGGAATAAGGGAGAGGGAGAAAAAAGATAAAAGGAGGGAAAGAGCGAGAGAGGGATAGATACTGAGGTGAGGGAATATGAGTGGGGAGGGCAAAAGGGTGGCCCCTGCACTGTCCACCCCACTGTGGCTCATTTTTCACTGGCAGAGTAACACTGTTACAGCGGCAGGGCAGCGTGTGCGTGTGTGGGACTGTTCTGTCTTTCTGTAATATGGACTGGCATGGGTTTTTAGGAAAGAGAGTGGAAAAGGATAGCTCAAACTGAAACCGTCCCAATGCAGAGCTGTTTAGACTCTTAAAGTTGCATAATTCATTATTCGTAGTTCTGCTGTAAATGACGTAATACAGCTCATGTCACTCCCATGATCCAAGTTTACCTCAGAGACGGAAAAAATACAGTGTAGTTAAAGTCTTCGCATTGCGTACATAATATCAAATGTCTATGATCTTTCTCATGATCACTGGTTTAAAGGAAAAGTTTATACAAAACTTCACATTTTGTCATCATTTATTCACCCTCATTTCATGAACGTGTTGGGAAGTTTGAATCAATGTTATTTTAGTATTATTAATATAGTTATTAATATTTTGAATTATCTTTTATATTTTAATTTTAGTTTCATTTTTAGTAATTCGTTTAGGTGATTTGATAATTTTTATTATTATTTTAAAAAATATATTTCTAAAGTTTATTGATTGATTGATTATATTCTATTTTATAATTGGTTTAGTATTTAAACCTAAACTCTTTTCAGTTAGTTGCTAAGGCAGAATATCTAATTTTGGTTTAGATTAAGTTTAAGTAATGTCAACACTGGTTTGTATATGCAGAACTGCAAATAAGATTTAAGAGTGCAAGATTGCCTTACATGTTAAACTGTTATACAGAGTAATGGTTTGACTTGGAATATAGAGCATAATGTTTTGGCAATCTTTCTGGTACTTCCATGATGCTTTTTTGGAGCTTGACAGTACTTGATCCGATCGTGATCTCAATGTATAGAAAAGATCAGCATAAACATTCTTTCAAATTTCTCCTTTTGTTTTGTTTTTCTAAATCATACAGGTTTGGAACGACATTAGGGTAAATAAAAGATGACAGAACTGTTATGAAAGATTTAAGCATTGACAACGAAAAGAATTTGAAACTCAGTCTAGATATTTTCAAGCGTCTGTGAGCCAGCTGATAAATTGAGGGGAAGACATCACATGCCTTTTAAGGCTTTTCAGAATCTATGGGCGCAATCAAATCAATGGTAATCAGCACGCCGTCACATGCTTCGATTACTTTGTTTAATTGTTGGCCGTCTATATGCCCTTTTCATGCACTGCAGAAATGAGGTCAGATCAGACCTAGACAGACTGGCATGTGTGTACTGCTGCCAGTTTATCACATAAAAACACGTCTGTTTGTGATTTTCTGATAGGGAGAGTATGTGATTATGCTTGTGTCAGACTATCAGTCAAAACAAAACACACGCTGGCCTGTAAGACAGCAGTTTTATGAAAACAAAGACAATAAGTTGTACTATCAATACTGTGATCAACCAGTGGCTCCTTGTGAAAGCAATGCTGCCTGTTTAGATCAGTTCGGATTCAGCACCTCTCATACTTCATGACGCATACCCTTTTTCCACTGAAATTGTGCAGATCGGTAGATCTCTGAATCTGCCCACATTGCCGTTGATCTGAGAAATCAATAATAACTGAATGTGTTTCTACATGACCAACTCACAAACCAATATAGCACATTATAGTATTTGTTTATTAACTGTTTAAATATATAAGATTTCATATTTCAATTTAAATACAACTAATTTAAATGATTTCAAATGGGGAAAAATAAATGCATTGGAATTAGTCTAATGAATGAGCACCGTGCCACATATTCAGACAATAATGGGATTGATCTAGTTTTTCACCATTACATTTTGCGTTTTTATGTGGTCTTTAATTAAAAACTATACTTGGAGATATTATCCCATACCCTGGCTTCTGATGTTACCTGTTTATTGTTTAAAACCACCAGATCTAATGAGCAAAGCAGAGCCAGAAAGGATCCAGATTGGACACCGACACCACTAACACTGTTGATGGAAAAGAGGCTTTGGTTTACAGTCATAATGCTGATCAGTTTGGTAAAGTCCAGTACAGTTGAATGAGACTGTCACTGCTTTCCATTTTTAAGACATACAGCACCGATAGGCCACACATAGGGACGCCAGCCTGGCTGTGGTCTACTCCCCAAAAACAGAGAGGGCAGTGTAAACATCACAAAGAACCAGGAGTGAACCCAGAGTAAAATTACAGATCACCAAACCATTCCTCTATACCCGACTGAGCCTTTACTCCTCCTCAGGCCAAAACAGTACTCGATGAACCTACTCGCACAGCCATCCAACCGCCTTTCCTACATTCTCAAGGAAAAATAAACACAACATACAAAACACAATGGCACCACAGGGCTCCTCAGTGGGACGTGGGGTCTCTCTCATAGTGACACAACTACAGTAAGTTCTCACTGTGATTGTGACGTCTTAAAGTAAGAACGTACATGCGTGAAAACACATTGGATTTGCTTCCTTTTCCACATATGGTGACAAATTCCAGGGGGATTATTAGGGTGCATCTCTCAGCTGTAGCACATCAATGGCTGTTCTGAGATTGATTTGTAAACAGCCACTGGTTTTTCGGCCCTGCCAGCCTTCCACATCTGTCAGATCCCTCATCATAGAGACTAATAATCACTGGAAAAACAATTCTACTGCTCTGCAGCAGGGATGTGCGTCATTCAGAATCCAATTGAGATCTTTAAATTCCAATTCACTTGCTGAATTACTAGCAAATATAATGCGGAACTGCACTCGAAAATTAGAGTAGAATTTAGTAGAATAAAGTAGAAGTAGAAGTTGGAATTAGAAGTAGAAGTTATATATATATATAGCATCAGAGGATGAGGAGACCACCTCCCAATACAGGGGCTTGCGAACCACAAAGATCACAAAAACCCCAATATAGAGAGGAAACAAACTCACATGCATGCAGTTATACAGGAAGCAATGAGACCTACTTCAAAGAACATAATTCTGATCTCCACACGGCCACAACAAGGAGTGAGGAAACAGGTGGGCTGCATTACAACCCAGTCACAGCTACAGAATGTGACTGGAACCACACGCGCGCACACATTTTTACAGACACATGTAGCACATCACGACCACATGTTTCGACGGCCATGCATTGAAAACATAGCGAACACTTAATCAATAGCTGTGCGTTGACACAGTGTAGACATAAACTGACAAACACAGTTGCTATTAAACGAGAAACTGCGGCTGAAACGCCGAACTATAGACATTCAGATACAAACAGACAGAGATGTACCCAAACACGGGAGCGCAGACATCTTAGACACCAACACAAACACACAGAAACGCAAATATTCACAAGGATTCCAGGACGTGCAAAAAAAACAGTCGTGCACAAACATGCAAAAATGCTAAATACATGCAGAAAGGCTCACAGAAACTCAATGAAGATTTGAGCTGAAAATCCTAATGCAGTGTGCTTCAAACAAACTCACTGAGGCAGCAAGACATCAAAGACCTATTACATAAATAGCCTCAGATCTCAAGCATCCACAGACTGTCTTTCAAACCAAGACGCCAGATTCTCTAAAATCTCGCCCTTGGGCGGCAGGGAGTTTTCATCAGACTCGTTGAGATGTGTTCTGTTGCTATTGTCAAACAGAGTGGATGAGTGTTCAGAGCAGGAGTTACACTCGCCCAGGGGGCTGCAATCTGCTCCCCCTCCCACCTTTGGCCCCCCGGCCTCACTTTCAACAGCTTTACTAGTTCCTGCATGTGGGTGGGGTGGGATAAGGGACTCAGGGTGGGTGGATGGCAATATGTATGAACGCTTTTAGATTTTAGATCCATTTCCTTTCTTTCTTGCTACACAGGTAGCATAAAGGAAAGGGATGAAATTCCATAGGTGACCCTCTACAAATCTACATACCTTATGTTTAGTGATTTGGAGAGGGTCACCTATGGAATTTTAACAATTTCAGCAACAGACATTCTTTGGAGAGCTGTCAATTCAATGCTTCGCACCAAATTATTATAAGCTGTACTGAAAAAAAAAACCCTGCATGTGATGTATTTTGAATGCTTAAAGGCACAATATGTAAGTTTTCGTCGCTAGAGGGCGCATATTCAAAACAAACAAGAAACAAAGGTGTAGTTTGATGACGCCGTGAATTGAGTGTGGAATCATGGGAGTTGTCGTCTTCATTCTCACAGCCGAAGCAATCTGACGGGACTCGGGCAGAAATCATGTTAATTGATGCACTGGTTTTAAAATGCTATACTTTGTATAGAAATAAATGTAAATATTAAAACACTTTTTTACTCTACATTTGAATTTATTATAATGTACAGTATGAAAAATTAACATTAATTTCCCAAAAAAATCACATTTAAAAGAGTTACTAAAATACTTAAATGAGTGTTAGATGATGGCAAAAAAAATAGTTTTAAATTCTACAACTGAATTTAGCCATCACAATATAAAAAAAATTAATATTTTCCAAAGATCACATTTAACAGTGTTACTAAACATTTTTTTTTTAAGTGATCTAAATGCAAAAATAGGGGAAATGAGCATGCACATTTAAATATCGACAATATAGATTAAATGTATTAAAAAATAAATAAATTGGCCAATAACAAATATGGTACCATATGCATGCTATATTTGTCAGTATATGACAATAATAAACATATCTAGTTAAAAACGCTCCTGCATGCAGGCTAAAAAGGCCTGATCATGAACCTACAAGCAAGTCACAGCTCACACGAACCAAATCCAGAGAAAAAAATCTCAGCAAGCATTTGAAACATCATTTGTTTGCGCAAGGAGTGTCGCCAGTCTGTGAAGTGGTGGTGACAGGGTGCATGAAGCCACAAGCTCAGGTAGCTCCTTCTGGGAAAGGGGGTGGATTGACCCGCTCTCTTTGAACGCTATTTCTAGCGCTGCAAAACAAGGCCTTAGCCTTTCTGTCTCTGCGGCCATGATCCTACGCATGCATGGTGCGGTTCCAGTTTTATGAGAGAAGCATGTTGATTTCATTCCATAAGAGGGGAGTGTTTCATCTCAAACCATGACACAAGACTGTTTCTCCTCTTTTCTCTCAGTGTGGCCCTTTCACAGCAATGGAATAAAGCCTACTCCGGTCAAGATAGAGCCGTAAAGGCTGATATGTGCATTTGTGTGTGCGTGTTCTGTTACGCGCTGTTGTGTGCAGAGCATATAACGTGACTCGGTGTGCTCGAGTGTGTGTGTGCTTGGATCTTATTACAGTTTGATCCCACTCAAATATTTCTGAAAGAAAACAGAGGAGGGGAGGCAGGCTCTATGGCCAGTCAACACGGCCCACTGAACCTCTGCTGGGCTCACAATGAGAGCTTTATCTCCACCGCACTCTCTCCACTCCTAATGGCCTTTAATGAGGAGGAGCAAAGCACAACATAAAAACCAAATTACCTGCAAAGTTTGCTCATTTATTCAAACACACTCCAAGGGAACCCGCAGAACTTAGGACAGCGGAAGGTATGCCTTGCTGTTTTCTTTGCATTTTAGACTTTTACTGAGCACTTAACCCCTTCCTGGCCCTTAAAACGGATGCAAAACTATGTCACTGGAATATTCCTGCCAAACTCTGAGATTTGTATGACAACTAACAGGGAACACCCTCTGCATGCTCACTGCTTTCTCTTGCAGCAGGGGGGAAAAAGTAAATATCTGGTGCAAGGTCACCATCACAGGCACGTAGCCTTTGTTTGAACAAAGATGTTACCACATGAGCTCTCCAGGACTGGAAAAAACAGCAACAAGTCTGACAGTGGTATAACAGGCCATGCTGACACGAAGACTCCAAACAAACCGAATTAAAACAGAGCAACTCGACAATTTAGAGCAGATATATTTTAAACTCACCTGAGAATTCCCCTTGGGTGACGTTAGGCGAGCTGGCAGCCTCTGTTTCAGTGTAAGACAGTGTGGAATCTGACAGATCTGAGGAGATAAAGGATGTCATCTGGTTAGAAATTTCATTTTCGATCCATTTTTAATTTGATGATACAACTAGGAATTTTAAACGCACAGCTACCAAGCAACATGCCATAGTTTTCTATTATATAAATACCTGCATTACCCTTCAAAAGTTTGGGGTCATTAAGATTTTTAATACTTTTATTCATTTACAGTGTTACAAAATATTTCTATTTCAAATAAATGCTGTTCTTGTGAACTTTTGATTCTTAAAAATTCTGGAAAAAAAAGAAATATCATGGTTTTAACATAAATATTAATTTTCAAATGTTTCTTGAGCGCCAAATCAGAAAATTACAATGATTTCTGAAGGACCATATGACACTGAAGACTGGAGTGTTGGCTGCTGAAAATTCACATTTGCCATCAAAGCATTGAATAAACATGTCAAATACAGAAAACAGACAAAACCAGAAAACAGTTATTTTAAATTGTTATAATATTTATAATATTACTTTTATTCACATAAATGCAGCCTTGGTGCGCAACTGCGCATAAGAGACTTTTTTCTAAATAAATCCTACCGACCCCAAATGTTGAATGGTACTTTAAATACTTTTTTTTGTTTGTTTGTTTTTACATAGAAGCGTGTTAACTAATATATTTTGCTTTGCTGTCAAGAATTGTGAAATCTCATTTTGTACTGGTACTGTATCAACAGCTGATATGTTGATATTGAGCCAATCCTACTAACAAATAAATGAGTTATCAGGCTGAGCTGCAAACCACCAAAGCATCAGTTCCAGATGGTACCACCTCCTATCAACAGTGTGCCCGATGTTGAGCTATGGTACCGAGAGGATATTCCAGCCCAGTGCCAGGTCCCAGCACCCCTCACAACAGACAGGGCCGAGCCCAGGCCGGCTCCAGATTGGCATGCTGAAAATGGACCCGCCGGATACTGGCTGCAGCCTCCACTGGCTCTCAGTTGGTCACTGTGCCTAATTGCCACCATTAAAATTCTTCACGTTGTTCTACTTTTTGCTTCCCCTTTGGCTCTCCGTAAAGCCAGGGATTCAACCAGTGGGTGACAACTGATGGTACTGACTTATTTTGGCCAGGTTATTTTGTTACACAGATTATTTTATTACATTTGTCAGTAAATGATCTCACATCATCTGTTCCCTCAGAATGTGCATGTACATGATCATTTACAATGATATTAGAGCGTGTATGTGAAACTTACCCAGTGGCTTGTGTTCTTCGCTGGGGGAAAGTCTTGAGTATGGAGGAGGAGGTGACTCTAAAATATAACAGCAGTATGATTACAATTGGAATAGAAAAAAGGGGAAATTATATATAGATATATTATTTAATTTGGACAGACTAGGTTGGGTCTGTGGCTCACAAAATGAGCAATATATTAATGACAAAACACAATGTAGATGATATGTACAATCTTGTCTACAGCACTCTAGAAAATATATGTATTATATACTGAAGGTCCATATGCTATCTGTATACACAAAACTGCACAGAAAGCGGCCGGTTTCTGCAAAATTCAAATGCCTGCCATTTACAAAGTTCCACACATTTCCTTTCTTGCATATTCAGTTGTTTAATATTTTTACTAATTTTATACTGCTTTGAGATATCAACGAGAGTGTACTACTCTTAGTCCTGGTTAACACATTTTCCCATGTTTAACACCATGAGTTAAATTTTTTTTTTTTTTTACATTTATTTTCTCAAAATCACTGGAGAAAAAAATCTGCATTCCATCTTGGTGGTCTGGTTATTTCCTATACAGGTAGGTGCTGCATGTTACCTCAAAATGCACAAACTTATCTTTTAATAGCAGCTCAGTTTAATACTTTATATAAAATAAATTTCTATTTATTTTCTGTAAAATAACAAAACACCAAATACCATTTAAAAAATAGTAGATTAAAACAACAACACCTTGGATTAAAAAGAAAACACAAATATTTAATTGTATTTTTCTGAAGCTGAATAAAACTCAAAGCGGTTAATATAGATGATTCACCATTTAATGGCATGGACACCAGTGATGGACTAATACAAAAACAACGTATATATGCCGTTATAATTAGGTTTTTCGAAATTTCAACGCGCAAAAACGAAAGGGGGGGGGGGGAACTTCGAGGACACAAAGGAAAAAAGTATCTGGATAAGTAATGACCTCGCCTTTTGCTCGTGGGGGAAAAATAAAAGCATAATGTGGACTGTCTCTTTAAGAGTGGCGGCAGTAATTGCCAGGATCCTAAACTCAGTCACTCAGATACACAGCGAGTCAGTCTGGCGCCAGTTGTATGCAAACTGTATATTACCGCCACTCCTTCACCTAAATAGCATGAGGGGTCCTCCTAGGGAAAAAAGTGACTTTTAAAGCGCAACTTGAAACTGATATCTTTGAAAATATCAGTTTAATTATATCAGTAAAATATTAGTGAAAATTAACCTTGCAAAAATCCGCCAAAACCATGGAGTTTGAAGATTGAGAGGGCTCTGTTGTTCAATCGCATGAAAGAAATACCATCTTCATGGGGACACGCATGAGCGCCTGAGAGCTATGTGTGTCTCTACAGAGAACAGAGGGGAGAGAGAGGGGCTGCTGTCTCCCTCAAGCGTCTCTGCTCTGAGAAACTCCAATAAAACGCTGAGCAAAGAGTGTAATTGTCAGTTTGAAGCCTTTGATTTAAAATGATCTCTTAATATGCGAGGATTTATTATGGAAAAACTGATTTATAGCTTGCCAAGTGCCTCAGGTTGCCAATGCCCTCCACAAAGGATTGTCAATCTATCATATGAATGCTATTCTAATCGTTACGTTAGTTCATCAATCTGTGGGATTTTAAAGCATGTGAAGAGCGGTTTAACTAGTTAATCTGCTCGTTTGAGTTGTTTGAGACTAAACATATCACAATAACATCTGAAATTTAGAAACTAACAAGTATTGGTCATTGTGAGCCTAGTGAGAGGAAAGTAGCCAGCGGATGGCTATATTATATTATTGCTAATGATTTGACTAAGGAAAATATCGGAATGAAAACGTACTTGCGTTCCTTAAATTGCTTGGACTTGGATTTTAGATCTTTAAGGCCACACAGCCAGTGTTTACATGAGATCAGACTTTAATGAAATTTTCTAAATCAAATAAAAATGACTGTCTCAACCGTACTACTAGCCTATTTGAGAGACAATTATTTGGAGAATAGCTACATAACCCATGTAGGCTACCAGCAGATAATTAATAAACTAAGCAGTAGCCTAATTTAATCAAGGTCACATATAGTAGCCTACTGTATGTCAATTCAGAAACCTGCATGAAATACATTTTAAAAACGTCATGCATTTTATATGCAATTATTATGCTTGTATTTTACTTCTAGATTCCTGGATACAATGCAACTGTTATGGAAAATTATGAAGTAGCAGAAAATTAAAACAGGACAGTGCAGGGCTGCTATATTGTGGACAATGTGAAAATTGCTCCTTTTTAAGTCACTGTTGTCATTACTTAAGCTATTTAGAGCACTGAAACGTAATTGCTTACATTTTACTAACAGTATTTCTTTTCACACTGAATAGCAAGTCGAAATTCTTCTTTGCTATTGCACTCATTTTATCAATGGCATTCTGTAGTAGGCTAGGCTATATGAATCACTGTAACAACAAAGCTTCAATGCATCTGTTAGGGGAACCCTGAGGAAAGCCCTTTGGCATAACAGCAGGTTGAAAGCGAAGTCTAATAATGAGAAAATCTAGTCAGTTCAGGTTTTATACATAGGCTACCCGTCAATGGGATCTTCGCTTACCTGGCCCACAGAGTCGGCTATAATGATATGGATTGCAGCACACTACCGGAACGTCCTGAGCTCCGAAGCTCTTGCACTCACAGAGCGCTTTAAGCTGGGCCGTATGCTGCAGGTCTGACCACCGGTAAAGCTTACAGATGAGCAGCTGTGGAGGAGCCATGTGGCCGCCTAACAGCAGCTCGGTCCGCGATACCATCACACAGTCGCTCGGCATCCCTCCTTTGGACTCCACGGCTTCCAACAAAGTATCCAAGGTTTTCTCCTTTAGCCTTTTTAATAGCGAATAGGTGGCGGTCTTGAGCTCCTGCTCCATGACGGAGCGAGGTTTCGTCTCCTGGCTCTCAAGAGGACCGGGGTCCCGAGAAGAGCCAATGTTCCTCAGCACGAGCCGGCACGAGCCTCGCTCCGGGCTTCTAGACCCAGAATGATGGTCCCGATCTTTAAATAAACAGCAAGTGACTGTTCTACAATCGCTGTCCTGCACAGCCCGAGGGCTTCCCACCGTACACACCGTACCCCCATCTTGGTCCAAGACGCCCCCTGAGGTGCCACCACCGCTGCTCGCAGTGGGATTCCTCGTACACACTTCCCCATAGTCCACGCCAGGCGACCCGCTCGGGGTCATCGGTCTGAACTCCGTCTTGGGAATTTTCTCTGGGTTGGAGCCAAGCAGATCGTCTCGAGACCCCTCGCCGCTTTTTCCATATCCATCGCTCCCCTCTTTATCTGGAATCAAACGGCTTCTCCAGAGTCGCCGCACAAGACCTGAGCGTTTCGTCCTGAACATACGACAACTTGAAACTCTAGATGAGTTATTTACGTTCAGATCTTAGCGATTTGAAACTATTTCTGAGCTCGTGCAACATTAATGTTGGAAGAATGCCGTGCAGCGCGTGCACAGCCGAGCACCGTATATTGGTGGCAAAACCACAACATTAGTTTTGAAGGCACACTATTATATTGCATTAAAAACAGAGAACATCAAACACCCGCAAGGCTACAAGGAACGCATTCATTTTAGAAGAACGCTGTCAAGTAGTCTACAAGAGAACAATGTTTGGAAAGTGGAGCTACAGTGCGATGCTTTTTAGATTTTAAATGCACTACGGGTTTTAACTACACCAAAGACTTTTGTTGTCAAAATCCCATGCGAAATGCTACTCTAGTCGCACGCTCTCAAATGTTTTCGGACTTTGAAACACGTTCAAATCCACTCTTCAACAGCAGGTCTGGTGACATGAATGAAGCTGCTCCTCGGCGAATTAAATCCACAGACAATTCCTCACAGAATTCACCATTCCGGTTGTTTTCCACTATTCCAGCGCACTCTTTTTTGCGATCCCAAAATATCCTTGTGCGTGCGCCGGGGCCAGAAAATGAACAATCCGTGGACTTATAGTGTGCTCCTGGTTCCGTGTTCAGACCTGGTCAAACTGCAACCCAGATCTCTCTCTCTTTCTCCGTTTCTCTCCCTTTTTCCTTTTTTTCTCCCCCTGTCACACACACATACGCACACACACAGGGCCCCCGAGGAGAGCGATGGAGCCATTGGCTGACTACCATCATGTGCTAGTCTAGACACTTTGGCGGCTCTGAGCTGCAATGATTGTTGCGCAAACAAGGTTTCAAGTTTCTTAACTCTTAAAGGCGTAACATCCATCTATTTCTTTTCTCATCATATATCCTAACTAAGATGATTGTTTATTCGAAGCAGAGCAAGAACTGCAAGTAAATTAGAACAAATGCAAAAATCCAAGAATTAGCTATTTAACAAACATTTCCAAGATGATGTCAGTGCAACTTTACTCCGGTCATAATTTTATTCCAGCGTTTCACAGGGTTTGCATGTATATCTACAACTATGTACTTTTCTTTTCTTTTCTTTTTTTCAACAAAAGATAATCTAATAATTTATTTGCATAAGAACTTTGAACAGCCGTTAACTGCACTGCATAATATAACAAACCACTGAAAGTCTGAAAGAAAAAAGTTTTTATTTATATTTAGTGGCCTCTTATTTATTTCAAACGTAAGAGTAGTTTTGGACGTTATACTGACACCTATTGGTCTGGATGCATTAGGTTTGTTTATTTAAATTTTTTGTATATTTTCTCATTTTACACAATTAAAAAAACTACTGGGAAATAAGACTATCTTTGAAAAGAGAGACTTCACAAAGTGAAGTATAGTGTGTCTCAACGCTATTTCAACACATATTTATGTTGTTATGATTAATAGTAGTAACTAATTCACTTGGATGAGTTTTATTCTAATCTACATGCAGTTTTATTCATGTAGAATGAAACTGCTTCTTATGTCTTAATTTGAATGATTATATTCCTCAAAAGTGCTATTCATTTCATTTATCTTTTTTATTTATTTATTGCATTTTTTATATCTATATGTAACTACTTGAGAACTGCTCTGCACATCTAATGTCTGTCTTACACCAGTAACTGCCAAGTTCCTTGTAAATGTACCTTGCAAATACATCCGAATCAAATTCTAAAATAGTTTTTGTTATTGTGATGCAGAGTGTGCATTACCTGCACATGAGGAATTTTCAGTAGACTGGGAAGCTTGCAAATTCCATACAATGACCTCATGAGCTGCAAACGGCTCTCATTTGGGTGTGAATTCCAGCAATAGGTCATGCATAGACTGTGAGATGCAGCCCCTTTAAAACCCCCTTCAATTTACTAATCCTAAGTAGCCTGAGATGTAATGCATTCATGCAAACACAATACACCTTATACTTTGACCTTTCGGTTCGATCCATTTTCAATTTCAATATAAGCTAGATTGTTCCACATTATTTTTCTTCCCAAAAAATAATAATAATAAAGTAAATCCTATGCATATACATCCAAATGTTAAAGTTCTTTGGCTTTCATCACTTTTCCATGGCATTTTGTTCAATCATGCACATAAAGGGTTAAAGACTTTGGCTGGAGTAGACCAGGCAGGCGACATCTCTCAGTGTATTAACTTGCTCAAAGTAGCAAAAGTTCAGCACTAAACACTGCCTATTGGTTCCTCAACATTTACAACATGCCCCCGGAGACAGGGATTGGTTGAAAGGGGAAGAAAAACGCAAATAGACACGCCCACTGTTGTTACAATTGACAGTGAATGAAATAAATTTCCCGGCAGCTTGCCAGAAAGCAGAGCACAGTATTTGACACGCTTATTCTGCAAGAAGCTATGTAAATACAGTCTTAACAATGGACTTGTGCTGACAGCCTTATTTATCAAATGATCAAGAGGATGTGAAATTAAACTGTGTGGGAGGAAATCCAATCTAAACCATCCAATAAAGACTCCAAGCATCCCAAAATGAAAAATATTTGCCTATATCAAAACTATGTCAAGTAAGGCATCTTAAAGCACACAAAAATAAAAATGATTCTCATATTAAAATTGAAATTTCTAAGAAGTACTTAAATAGGTTTACAACACTCATAATGAAACAAACTAAATTCTACACTGTAAAACAAGCACAAAAAAAAAATAAAAAAGTTGTATTAAAGCATTGCAGCATGTGTTATGTGTTTATAACCGCAAACAGATTTAAAATTATGCAATAACATTGATTATAAAAGTATACATTGCAATTTTTTCTTGATTTAAATTTTTAGTAAATCATGTGGTAATCTTATTTTAAAAAAATATATATATATATGTTTGCACATCAGTGTGTGACTAATACTGCACGTTTGGGTTGGTTGATTATTAAATTTGATAATTTTTCATTTATTAGTTCAAAAATAGCTCTCTTTACGCCCATGTTAAACTGACTTACTATAACTTTTGAAATGTGCAAGTATATGTACTGATTGAGCAGTAATGTAATTATGAAGATTATATATACAATTTTCATTTTTTAACAATAAAATTAAGTAACATTTCCTGCAGCATAGATTTACAACTCAATACATATACTTGTACATTTAAAAAGTTATAGTCAGTTAAACATGGGTGTAAAGAGCACTCTTTTTAAACTATAAATAAATGAAAAATCATCAGATTTAATCATCAACCAACCCAAATGTCCAGTATTAGTTACACACTGACATGCACACACACACACACACACACCTGTCCTCTCCTTCTGCGAGTAAGAGTAGTGTTCGCCTGTGTGTAAGCGGGAATCAGATTTCCCTGGCAGGTTCATGGAGGTTAGAGAGAGAGAGAGTGCATGGAGCCCCTCATGCCTGCTCCGTATTAGAGGCACCTGTTACAAATACATTCTCTTTTGTAACTTAATCACACGTCAGACAGGGCAAAGAAAACTGTTATTGCAGCACTGCGCTCCATGTTCAATCATTCTCACACTTTCCTGAAAAATCTGTGAAAACCCCACTCATGGTATAATAGTGCTAATAGTAGCCATCCACCCACCTGTCTTTTGACAGGTATAGTTTAGCTAGACTATCTAAAAAATGTCACTGTTTTTTTTCTTTTTCCCAAACCATATTGTTTCTTTTGACCACATTTTACAATTTCATGCCTATAGGATGTTCTATGATAAATGACTTTTGACTTCATTCACTGGCTATTGATATTTAATAATGTGGTTACAATAAAAAAAAAAATTTACCCTCGGCAATGTTTTACCTTTCAAGCATTGAGAAACAACGATAAAACAAGTTTTGCTTTCTGTCCAACACCATGTAAGCCTTGAGAGATTTGGCATTCAAATGGCTTTGGCAATGATCATTGTGTTTCTCAATTCCAATCGCTTGATGATAAATGAGAAGAGAGCATTTTTAAGGGAACATTATGAAAGCTATGCAAAAAGCATACAAGGAATATCATTAAGATGGTGTTTTTGGCCAAGGAAAGACATTTGTGGTTTCATGGACTTGATGTTTGCAAAAACAAAGCCTGTGCATATTTAGTGTAATTTACATATTATTGGATTCTTTTGATATTAGTAACTATGCAAATACCGCATAATGATGAATTATTCACCCCTTAAATTATTTCCTGAGGTTGTCTCTGAATAATTTCCCTTCTATCCTAGAAAAAAGGGGCTGTGTATTTATCAGTTTTACAGTGACAACATGTTAACCATTAAATGTTGCCTTACCACATACACAGTAAAATGATATAATACAGGGGTGCCCAAACTCGGTCCTGGAGGGCCGGTGTCTTGAAGAGTTTAGCTCCAACTTTAGATATAATAGTTCTTGCAATTTTATTGTAAAATAAATAAATTAATTAATTAAAAAAAATTTAAAGTATTGTTTAAAATGTTTTTATAAGTAAAAGTATGAAATGAGTTTACTCTATTGACCCTAATGTTTGCTGCATATGTGAAAATGTGTAAGAAAAGAGCTCTTCAAAGAGGAGGAGGTAATTGAGTCAGAGGGCTGAAAACAGGGCCCAGCTGTTCACACAGACTGTCCCCCTGCTCCACTCTTCTCTATGTGACCAGTAAAGCAGACTGTCCGCACCACTGGAGACCCCGGGGTAATAATCCAGTGGTCACGCCAGCTTGGTACAGCACTGACACTTCAGAGGGAGAGGATAACAAATCAAATTAAACACAACCGAGAGATACGTGCAGACAAAGCCCCAGGAATCAGGAAGAAAAATGGTATCTGGAGAGAAGCTTCTGAGATATTAATGGCCTGTCTTAGTATTATGGCGCAGTTGAAATATAAACTTTCTTTGATCAGTTACAGGGAGTTCTTTTCGCATCGGATTGAAGATGGCAAGAGTTGCAC
The DNA here is from genome assembly GCF_001515625.1 of Sinocyclocheilus rhinocerous. Classification (NCBI taxonomy): domain Eukaryota; kingdom Metazoa; phylum Chordata; class Actinopteri; order Cypriniformes; family Cyprinidae; genus Sinocyclocheilus; species Sinocyclocheilus rhinocerous. The sequence continues at coordinate 1,053,414 of NW_015629065.1, forward strand.
AAATGTCTCAAATTGGAAGACAGAGCTGCTTTGAACATTTAGTCCTGCCAACAGCAATGTTGCATGAAATGAGCTGTTCATATGACACTTTAAAAGATATCAGATGCATACTGATGTGCAATGGAAAGCAAACATCAAACAGTAAGATTAGTTTTGAACATTTAAAATTTTGGGGTGGTCAATAAAAATGAAAAATTAGTCTATTCCTTAATGAAACGGATTATCCAACATAAATAAATTAAAAGAAGGAAGAACAGATTGTTTAGAGTGATTTCCATCCAAGTGTTCAAGCATCTCATGGGATATTTCTGCCTTTGGGATACCTGGGGGAAAAAGTAGCAAAATAAAAAATATTATAAATTGCAATGCAATGCAATGCAATGCAATAAAATAAAACAGTTTTCATTCAAAGGATATACACGTTACTTTAATGGAAATTATCTTATTATTTTTTATATTTATATATATTTTGCATATCATTGCTCTTTGGTTGATTTTGATTGTTTCTATTGTCCTCATTTGTAAATCACTTTGGATAAAAGCGTCCGCTAAATGACTAAATGTAATATATTAGTTCATTTACTAATATTATTAATATTGCTAAAGTATATCCAGTACAACACAGTATAATAATTAAACACATGGTTTGCATTCATGAATGGGTACTAGAGCCTTATTGATGTTCATGTGGGGGGTACCTAAGACAAAAACAGTTTGAAAACATTAGTATAGAGGAGTGCAAGAAAGACTTTATTAAGGAAATCAGTGGAGAAGGAGAGTACATGCAACAAAACAATAAAATGCACCAGCCTGTGACAGCAGTCATATATTCAAAGAGCAGGAGGCATTAATTCTCCATGAGGAAATTGCGAGGGAGTTCAGTATGAACGGATACTAATGAGAAACAGGCTTGCACACTTAGGCCCGTGGACGCAGTGGGGGTGGAGGGCACTGGAGTGGAGGGGATTCTACAGCTAATCAATTCACTCAATGCTACACTAGACAAACCCGCCCCTGCATATTCAATACTGTACAATCGTTCCATTCTTGGTAAATGCCACAAGACATGTCTGTGTTATGAGACAAAGAAAAAGAAAATAAAAAAAAGGTTGAATCTTTAATTGGAAGCAATCTGATTCACTAGGTTGTATTGGAGACGGGAAGACCAGGAAGACGGGGCATGAGGCTGGGTGTGTCATCTTCTCTTTGTACCAGTCAGGGTAATTTGTGCCCCTAGGGGCAGACTGTCAGTGGCCAGGCTTCACCATCACATTCTTGCTGATCCGGCCCATTGTGGGCCCATTCCACCACTGAGGAAGCTTGGGAGCACAAGGGAATAGACGTTACAGTTGCATTACGGGACACTTGGAATGGTCTCCTCAAGCACACTAGCCAGGAATAGTTAAAGGAATAGTTCACTTTCAAATTTAAATTTGGTCATTATGTCGTTCCAAACCTATATGACTTACTTTCTTATGTAGAACACAAAAGCAGACAATTTTTAGATTTCACACATTGAAATCCAGTTTTGTTTTGGACACCATTGACATTCACTGTATGGATAAAAAACCAAAACATTTTGTGTTCAACAGAAAAAAGAAAGTCATACAGGTTTGAAATGACATGAGGGTGAGTAAATAATGACAGAATTTTCGTCTTTTCCTTCTGACAGCTCCTCGAAAGAACTATGAGCCCTTAAATCAGGTCAGGTTTAAGAATTTAGGCCACTTCACAGAAAAAGAAGAATGTAGATTTGTATATTTTATGTTGTTTTATGACACACTGACTCAGACTGAATAAATGTTAGGTAGATTTATTAGAGCAAAAGTTTAAGATGAAATCTTTTGCAATGCTATTCTGAGTTTGGAACAGTGGATCGAGTAATAAATCTGGTAATAATTTATGTTCGTAATACATTACTCCTCCAAACTTGCCTCTAAACATTCCACACACTGCACCTTTTCCTCCCATGCTTTCTGTCATGCTGCTGTCAGAAGTCACGACCCCAGAAAAGCAGGAATGGCTCTTTAAAGACGCACTGAAAGTGACTAATGAATCAGAAATGTCCCCGTTTACATCAACAAGTCCCAGGAAACACAACTAATTAATACTTGAACATGGGAAGCAAATCAAATCAGGACACCTGTGGTGTGTCTCTACCACATAGTTGTTTTTAGAGGCTGGCATTGCAAAATACTGATCAATAGTTTGGTTATCTGAGTGTTGCGTGTTTTTTTTCCTATCTCTCTTCCTGACCGGGAGAGACGGCGAGGCTGAGCCCCATATGACTGGGTCACCAGAGCCCAAACCTGAGACACACTTGTGTGAAGAATAATATTTTCCAGCTTTTTATCAGCATTTGTTCAGTGGGTCATGGAGACAGTCTGTCTTTGAGAGCCAGATAACCAAGTCAAAACCTCTAATTGCACTGTCTCTGCCAGATTGATTTAAACCCAGTCACACACACATACACACACACACACACACACACACACATACACATTCCTCTAGGCCCTAAATTAGAGGCATGTTCACTGAGGAAAGGCAACCCTGATGGGAAAGACAACCTATTCCTTCTGTGAACCACCCAAACTTTGTTTGTGACTTCTTTGGCAGATTAATTGCTTGTAATGATACCTTTGTGAAACTTTGTGTTTAATTTGAATTAGATGTTGACTTAGGTTTGGGCTGACGTCATGTTTGACTATAATATTGCAAGCGTAATCACAACATCTTCAATTATACAACAGTTAGTTACGATTCTCGTATTTGATTGACTGAGGAGCGTTCCGAGAGCATTGATATAACAGTATAACAGCACTGGGATGAAGGCAAAGGTCTGATTGGCTGACTTCTACAGGTTTTCCAGGAGACTAGTGTGTGGAGATCTTTATTGGTCTGCCAGGAAACAAAAGCCGTGTTTACAAGTTCCGAAACTGCAGTGATGAGTGCTTCAGAGGAGCAAATAAATGCTGAATTTAAAATGTTTGTGAAGTTCACGACATAAAAATGTCAGAAGATATTTTGTTTGACGTTTTGTTTGAGGCACTTAGTTGAATTTAAACGAGACGTGTTTACGTTTACCATGGAATACTGTACTATTTTCTGAGCTTTGCTGACCCTTTGGATTCTGGCGTGATTCCATTTGATTAGTTGTGTGTTTTCTCACATCTATAATGAAAGATCAGGTGAAGTACCTCACTGAGAATATCTGTGGCATATGAAAGTACAGACAGTCTGTTATAGCACACATTCTATTATTGTAGCGACATTTACCTGCACATAAACATGTCGTTGAACAAATCAAAACTATGATCAGTCACTTTATTACATGTCAGTCTGGTGGCCTCTTCATCATTAAGTGGCCAATTGCGGTGAAGAATCATTTAGAATCAAGTCTATATGTTGCCAGGCAAAGGTCTGGCTTTGGGAGACTTGGATTCTGCTTTGGATTTGTTTGAAATCCAATATTAGAATATTAGATGGCCAAATCACAGCTATAGTAACTATGCCTCCTTTCAACGTATAACCAAATCAATGTAGCTGTACCTAATGTGCTAAAATGTATAAATTTACATACCCAAGTGTATTAAAAGACTAGTCTAGGCTCATTACAGCAAGTATGTTTATGTAAAGGTTTATACATTCATAAAGTTTTACTCAGGATTGCCTGCAGTAGTAACCAGGATCCATTACAGTAAGAATAATACTGCGTGAGAAAAGATGCCAACACATACAGAAGAAAAAGTGAGGGCCAAAATAAACTGGCACCAGGCAGACTTTCACACCTTGGCATAACCCAGTCCTCACACTCTGGCAAAAACATTCACATGTAGGCCCTAAACACACTTAGCATACCCTCCACCAATAACAGATTATTGACTTAGCACAACAAAGCATTCATAACATACTACATCCAAAAAAAGGCCTACTTTTCAGAGGGCGAAGAAGGGGAAAATCCTACTCCCAAATGGGTGAAATGAGAGTATCAAAGTGCTGAATGTTTTAATAAAAGTGTGTTTTTAATGTGTGCCGCCATGGCACAGTGGCAGGGAATGGAGGACCGCTGGAGAAAGCACAAGCTCTCTCACTGTGAACCACTGTACTTTATAACGTTTCCCGAATGCTAATAAATCTAGCACTCCAAAAACCCATGGTGGAACCAAATTGCCAAGAATGACATCATCCAGAGGGCGAAGAAGGGGGGAAAAAATCCTACTCCCAAAAGGGTGAAATGAGAGTATCAAAGTGCTGAATGTTTTAATAAAAGTGTGTTTTTAATGTGTGCCGCCATGGCACAGTGGCAGGGAATGGAGGACCGCTGGAGAAAGCACAAGCTCTCTCACTGTGAACCACTGTACTTTATAACGTTTCCCGAATGCTAATAAATCTAGCACTCCAAAAACCCATGGTGGAACCAAATTGCCAAGAATGACATCATCCACAGACACTTTTTATGATTTCACAAACTTCATTTGCATGGGGCCACAGAGCCAGCTATGTACCCCATCGACAGGATGGGCCCACCAAGCCATTTTACGATGCCACTTGCAGTTCTGAATGTATATGACTCAAAAACATAAGAAATAAAACATCAGTAGCTGTTTGCTCATTACAATGTGCTTGTGCTAATGAAGGCCATCTGCTGTTGGATTCCTGCTTAATTGACGATGTGAAGTGTGACATGGCAAATCCCATCGCTCAAGTGCTAATGTGAGCCTCAGGGCTGAGAAGTTCATTATATTGCCTTGTTACTCCTGGAATTTGCTTGTTCCATAGGCTTTGTTAACGCAGATCAACAGCATTCCTGCATGGCAGAGTAATTGAGCATGTGGGCTGATGTTTGTCTGAGCATTCGCAGGCCATTTTAATAGCCAAATTCTTCCTCACATTGGCAGAGGTAACCATTTTGATCCATTTTCAGATCAAGTGTTTTCTGAAGGCCATGAGGAAAAAAAAAACTCTTTCAACACCCCATTTACATGAGAGGGTTTACAGAATGATCAGTTACAACACACAACAGCAATGAGAGCACACATAAAATCAAGTGAATGGGTATAAACTGTTCTTACAAGCATGAAAGGCTTGTTTTTGTTATGACACCACACCCTATAATTATTATCATATGCAGTCACCATTGTGCCATTCTTGAGTGGACTGTACAGTATATAAGATTAAACCAAAAGCCTGGTGAATATGGCGTTCAATGTTAAAGATCTTATTGGAACAGGATAAGACCAGGAGGTCAAGGTTTGGCTGGTCAGCATGTGCAACCATTTGTTGAAGCTACAACACCATTATATGGACAAAAAAAGCATGTTTCTTCATTGATGGTTATTCAGAATCATTTTTGTTTTTGAGACAACATATTGTGCACTATAAAAAGTTTTAAAGAAATGAATACTTTTAGCTAAGAACTATACATTAAATTGATTTTTTTTTTAAAGTGACAATAAACTACATTAAAATAAATGCAAATAAATTATAATAAATTTCAAATAAATACTGCTCTTTTGAACTTTCAATTCAACAAAGAATCCGGAAAAAAAGTATCACTGATTTCACAAAAATATTAAGCAGCCCAACCATTTTCAACTGTGATAATAACAATAAGAAATATTTCTTGAACACCAAATCAGCATATTAGAATTATTTCTGAAGGATCATGTGATACTGAAGACTAGAGTAATGGCTGCTGAAAATTCAGGTTTGGTATCACAGGAGTAAATTGCATTTTAAAACTGATGTCTGTGCAACACCAATAAATTGAATACCAAATAAAGCACCAATACAATAAAAATCAATGATTGTGTGAATGACTTTAATATTAATGTGTGCTGTTACCTCTCGATTAAATGCAACACCACAAACCATAACACTTGTTTGTGCTGTGGAACTCAGTCTCTTTGGTTTATTCACTGCACGTGTTGAGCTTGGCTTGGATATCTGAGAGTTACTTAGTCACATCCTTTGGAAATATCAGGGATAGAAGATTGTAAACATTGTTTATGGAAGAACTTTCCACGGAGACTGAATTCTCATTGCTGCAAATGAGAAAGAAGCCAATAACAACATGCATTTTATACAGAGGGACCAAAGTTTATTTGTTTGTTTGTCTGTAATATAGTGCCATGCCAGCTACCAAGGCTATATTCATGGCAAGAAACAACCAAAAAATAATAATTTAAAATAAAAATACAAAAGTAACTAAATTAAGTTATACATGTGATGGTTTCTTTACTTTTCAGTAAATTTTTATGAAAAAGTTTTTATTGAAGTGAGACCAGTTTTATTATTATATAAATTATATAAAATTTGTAAAAGTATAGTTATAAAAAATATAGTTATGTAAAAACAATTATAACATTTTAGCTATGCATTTATTTTAATATTCGGTCATGTCTACGATATATTTTCAAATATTCAGAAATCCAGGTCAAGTGTCCTGTTATAATGTTATTTCCTAACATTATGACAGGACACAGGACAGCTACTGCCTTAATCTGGTTAAAGTGTCCATTATTGTTTTTGATGTTATTTTTGCCACTCCTTCATGTTACCCTTTCTTAAAATGCTCATTAGTGCTGGGAGCAGTTAATCTGGTGACGGGGGTCCTGATAATGATAACTGGTTTGCCTGGCGTCAGGCTGGTAAATGGCAGTGTCTCCCCTTTAAGAGCCAGCTGATAGGCTATCAGCAGACAGGCAGTCCTGGGGAGACAGGGCGTCCGGCTCAAAATGACCTCCCAAAATAGAGCATTATGCTGGGCCTCGCCGTCCCCTTCGTCAGAGAGGGGCCTGCAAAGGGGCAGACACAGGAAGAGTATGTCATCAGGCCAATTTCTGTTAATGGGAGGCAGGAGAGGTGCTGGACACAACCAACAAGAGGTCAAGACTAACAGAGGTCGGCTCTGATAAAGGACATTTGCGTGCCCAGTTGTGTCCCGTCTCCTGTCTTGTTCTCATGCTCCACACGCTACTTCTCAAAGACCATCTTTGTGATGGAGGAAGCTGAGGTGACATTTGTGCTATGGGAACCAGAACAACCGTTTCAAACCCTAGTGATCTCAATAGGCAGCATTTTAAGACTGGATTATGCGGCCATCGATACACAAAAAGATTTAAATCAAAGGTCATTGGTATACATTTTTAAAGAAAATGTACTGCAGCTTTTCTTTTGTAAAATGTCATGTTTAATTTAATGTGATTGTAATTGTTTGTGAAATTTACTAGAATTTTCCAAAAATCTACACCAAATTATTTTAGTATACTTTCTGCCCAATTCAGCATTGCATAAAAAAAAGTATATACTGTCTCTGTGTGTGTGTGTGTGTGTGTGTGTATATACGCAAAAGAAAGTAAGTCATTCAGGTTTGAAACAACATAAGGGTGAGTAAATGATGACAGAATTTATTTATTTATTTTTGGTGAACTATCCCTTTAATGTTTTTTTAATAAATGAAATGATACTCTAAAGAAGAAACTAAAACTACCAGCAGATGGCGGTAAATGTCTTTATCAGTCGATTCGTTCAAACGGCTGATTCATTCAGGAATTCAGTAAATGGCTCTCTTATGAATGGGTCTTTGAATCATTGATTCACACGATTCGTTCAAAACGCAGATTCATTCATAAACTAAACACTGCTGTGTTGCTCACAGACGCACAACAGTTCTGCTGTGGCTTTATAGGTAATATTTTCGTTGGCAAAATTGAACAAAACGCACAATATTGTGTTTAAATTTTGCACAATATTAACTTCTTATTTACTGAACTGTTGTATAAAATCACATTTGCACTCGTGTCCTTTGTGACAAAAACAACACTATATTGCTCTCGCTGCTGGTGTGATATCGCTTATCATGTGATATAAATATGAGACAAAAACTCATACAGGGGCATTTTTTTTGCCCCATTATCTTGAATTTTAGGGCATAACTGTATTTTTGGAGTTGTTGTCCGGCATCATATTTGTCAACAGTCAACTGTATGGAATGTAAGATGACTGTACATGTCTGGGGGCGGGGCAGTGCGTTAACTGCGTTAAAATATTTTAATCGCGTTATTTTTCATAACTAATTAATTAAGCTAACGTTAACGCGTTACACTGACAGCCCTAATATATATATATATGTGTATATATATACATATCCTCAAAATATAAATTTACACAAAAACATTAAGTAGTACAACTGTTTTCAACACTGATAATATTTGAAATATTTCTTGTGCAGCAAATCAGCATATTAGGATCATTTCTGGAGTGATGACTGCCGAAAATTCAGGTCTGCCATCACAGGAAAAAAAAAACAATTTAAAATATATTGAAACATAATATTTCACAATATTACTAATTTACTTTGTTTTTGATCAAGTAAACGCAGCCTTGGTAAAGTTGGCAAGCATATGACACTTTTTTTTTCAAAACACTAAAAAATCGTACTGATCCCAAACGTTAGTGTGTATATTTCTATATTCAAACAGAAATGTTGCATATACTGAATTCTTCATAAGACCTACTGATTTGGGGAAAACCAAAAGTAAAAAAACACCAATATTGCCAATAAATATTTGACCAGCTTGCTGCTAGTGAGTCCGTGCAGAGCGTGTTGGAAAGCAGACCCTCTGTTTGAGCAGCAGCTATGTCAAATGGAACATGCTGTTTTCATTACGTAGCTCGCACTGTCTCTCTCCACCCAGGGAAGCTGGGTGATTTAAGCCCTGCTGGTGCTGCTGAGGTCATCCTTGTGACCCTCTCTCTCCACTCTTGATTTATTCTGGCGTGGTGGGCACACTTTCCACCGTGACCCCCAGCCTTGCCCTGGCCTGATCCTCCCAGAAGAGTCACTTGTTTGGAGGTGCACAGAACATAGGCAGTAATGATGGTGCTATGCCTCTATTTCCTGTCTGGTGAAATAAATCATAAGGGAAAAGGGTGCAAAAAAGAAAAAGGACGACAGAGAAACAGCACAGAGAGGAATTTAAATCAAGTAAGGTAGGGAGTCAGGACCGTGGTTTAACTATATTTTATTTCCAAAAATCCAGTTAAAAACTGCTAAACCTAAAAAACAAACACCTCAAGAATGCTGCATTCTTTTTCATATAAATTTCTTTTAATATTAATATTACTTTTTTATTTTGTAATTATATTGTATTCTCTTTTATTTATTTTTTTACTTTATATATTATTTTATGACAATTGTAGGTTTCTGTACACAGGGATTTTGGAGGTTTTATAAAGGTAAATGTAAGACTTTTTTAAGACCAACTAAAGAAAAAAAAATTAAGAAAAAAAATTTATTTGTCTTGTATTAGCAATGCTTCAAAGTTCTCTGCCCCCAACCACTATGATATAAAATAAAAAATAAAATGTTTTCATACTCTATTGACAGATTTGTTTTCTTTTTTCAATCAAAAACTTACTTAAATTTATTTAATTTCTCAGAAATGTCTGTCTTTTTTTTTTTTTTTTTTTAACATCTTATTTCATGACTTTCAGCTCCAGTTTAAGACCTTTTAAGGCCTTAATTTGTGGAAGGGCAAATTAAGACTTTTTAAGACCCCTTTAAGAACTGCAGAACCCCTGTGTAAAGCATGATGTAAATAAATAAAATTGCAAATAAATCAGCCTCAATATACACAGGGCTCCCTTAGTACCAATCATTCAGTTGACCCAAAGACTAGCTGATTATGAAAATATGTAGATTTGCACAGTCCAAGCATAGGGCAACCAGCCTGGTTTGGGAGTGCTGGGAAAAAGAGGGAATGTAAGGCTGGCATGGAGCACTGGTAATGTTTTCTAACCTGAAAAGGACACCACAGCCTTACAGAAAACGGTTGGCAGACACTCACACTATATTTGCAGAGCTCCAGAGTTGATTGAGCCAGGCCTCTGAGCATATTTCAAAAACTTGCTGTATCCAAACCAAAAATAAGTTATCTATTTACCACTTATTCCCCCTAAGCTAAATGTATTCTCTTACTACAGTTTACACCAAATGTAAACAGGTTTCTCAAGTGACTGATTAACCTGAAAACTTGATGAGTCACTGACACAACAGATGCAGAGACCCACAACATAACTAAACTGACAAAAAGGCATATGCACACTTAGGCCAAGTCAATGGGAATTTAAACTAGAGCAGTGTTTTGTTTTGTTTTTACCAGGAGGCTCGGGCCCACCCAGGGGGCCTCATCAAACTTTATAAAATTAATACATTAATAATATATTAATTCAATTAAATCGCTAAAAATAAACACATAAAATCACAATGTAACTGAAATTATATTTATTTTTTAATTTCACTCAAAAGCTATCGTTTTAATTGAAGACCACACAGATGTGGAATACAGAACTTCTCGAATCACAAAAAATTAATTGTGGTTCATTTATCTTATATCAACCATAAAACGAGGGGCTTTGAGTTAAAAAGCTTGAGAACCACTGGACTAGATGTTCACCGAAGCAACACTGAGCAGTAAACCACATAGAAAAACACAACAGCTTTGAATAAAGGTGGCCAAAGTGCATTAGATCAGCCCTCCTCCACACATCACTGCCGATATACCAATAAGCTACTGGCGCAGAAGAGATTAATCTCCATATGTCCACTCTCCTGGGTTCCCCTGACATGGAAGCCATATTAAAATCAATTGGTTTGTCTCTTGTCTTTATGGTCTGGGGAAGCCAGTGAAAAATGAATCTCTTTAAGAGGTGATAAAGTAACAGCTTGGCACCAGGGGCCATGGATCTTAGCAGCTTAAAGTGACAGTTCACCTATGTCTTTCCAAACCTGTATAATTTACTTTCTTCTGTGGAACCTAAAGAAGATATTCTGAAAAATGTCTCTTTCGTTGTCCTTTTTGTTTGTTTGTTTGTTTGTTTTTTTGTTTCATACAATGATGATATTCAATGGGGTCCGAGGCTGTTTTTGGATTTTGACTTTCACTGAGTGGACAAAAACAAGTAACTAAGGCTGGGCGATTTGGAGAAACAAAAAATCGAAAAAAAAATTTTCCTGCTAAAAATTTTGAAATTTATATATTTTGTGTGTGTGTGTGTGTATAATAATAATAATGTTTTATTTTGTCAGAAAACCCCAGAGCCCTAAAAGTTTCTCTTTTGTTGCCAACAGCCAGTTTAAAATTGCTTCTCATTAGAAGTTTGGAAAGATGGTTGGTGGATGTTGCGTTCCCAAATGCCTGTTACAAGCAACCCAAACTTGCAGCCCTTGCAGAGATGGAGTTTGTGTAGAGTGGTATATACTGCAAACTGAGATGCTGAAAACACCAGATCATGAGCTGCTCACATGTAAATGAACACAGTGCCATGTATCACTCTAAAACACACAGTACATAAAGTTAATTAAATTGCAGCCTTTGTGATTTGGTAACTCAAACTTAACTATATTGTGATTTTGTGTTTTGAAAAAGAGAGAAAGTCATACAGATTTGAACAACATGAGGGTGAGTAAATGATGACAGAACTTTTATTTTTGGCTGAGCTATCCCTTTAATAGGCCTCGTCTGTGAGTCTTTGTACTTTAATACCAACACAAACACTTTCAGTCTTACTCAGCCTCAAGTTCACCACACCAAAAGAATGCACGACAAGAGAACAAATACACAAGAAATGCTTGTTGACACGGCTTCTTCAAAGATTCCAAACAGCACCTTTTTTCCCACAGCGGGCCGCCTTTCTGGTACCGCCGGGTGCTCGGTGAGGAGTCGCAGTCATCAGGGCTCCTGAAGGGCTAACGAGTTCTAATTCTGATTTACTTGATCTGGTATCTCAGAGGAAGCCGCAGAGTGCCTGCCAGTCTGGCTCCCCTCATGACCTCAGCACACAGGCCTGATCACAATGGGCGGCCCAAAGTAGCCCCACAGCCTCATGGGTAACTCACAGTCAGTGGCAGGGGGAGGAAATCCTTGTGGAGTTTATGTACTCAGAAGGGCCATCTAAGACAGACAATGTAATAATATAATTAGGGGCGGCTTCTCTGAAGACTTCGACTATCAATGGATGGCTTTATTTAGAGGCTGTGAGCAATAATGACTGATACTGCTAATCAATGCCATTTTAGTATCACTGAGATACTATCAGTTTAATACAGTTACAGTCTAATACAGTTTTTCAAATATTATTATTTTTTTAGCTTTAGTAACTTTGTAGTGTTCTAAAATTTATTTTAGTTTATTTCAGTTAACATTTATTTCATTTCAAGTGAAGAAAAGTTTTTTTTTATGGTTTTAATTTTAACCCTACTGCTAGTATGAACTAAAATACTACACTGAAAAATATTTGGTGTAGGATTTACTAGGATTTAACAATTTTCACTCTGAATTTCACAAATAATTATAAAGAAATGGCATGTAACACATTGAGTTAAATGTGAAATTTTGAAATAGAAACAATAAAATATTATTTTCTAGTAAAGCATACTCCAATAATGTTTTTTTTTTTTTACAACTTCAACTTAAACAAAAAACAAACAAAAAAAACACATTTTTTACAGTGTACAATAAACCCAAAGACCCTCCCGGGATATATTTCTGAACCGCTGACAGTTGTATGGAATATATTTGCCATAATAAAATTTCTTGATCCCAACTCTTATTCAATCATAAATACACAAACACAAGGAAATGTGTCTGGACAGGAGGAGGAGGGGCTGATTTATTGTTGCTTCCTTTAAAGCCGAGTAAACTGTGCTTTTTCACTGTTCATATAAAAACATCCTTGAATTAATCTGATCCATAGACTCTTGGTGAGAGTTTGCTACAAAAACATGGCTTCCAGTTCAGGGCTGGTGCTATACCAAGGTGGGAGAATGTTGTGGCAAAGTTAGCCTGCCATGAAGCCCCAGCTCAGAGCTGCATCTAAAATTCAACATGATACATGAAGTGTTTTATGTAGATCTGAGTTTGTGTACTCTCCAGGAAACTTGTATTGAATTACAGTCTCAAATGTATGCTACTGACCAGCCTCTCATACTGTCTTGCATGACCTTGTAGATGCACACAATGTGATCTAGTGGGGTTTTGTTATTATTATTTTTTTATTTTTAAGTGAACAAATTATTCTCATGATTCATGTTACTACATTTGCATGCCACCTAATAATCAGTTTATAATCAGATTGCAGGTGCAACCCAACTGAAAAGTCTTCATGTAACACTTCAAATCAATCCAACTGAGCTTGAGCTCTTAAATAATCAGTTTAATGGGAAAATTTAAGCATGTAAACTAAAAACTGTAATTATGCTCACAGTGACTTTCTCAGTTTTTCTGAATTCTGCAGTTGTGTTCAAAATGGATGTACTGCAAATGCAAATGAATATGTGAATCGGATTGCAAAGTTTAGGGTACATATAAAAATCAGATTATATCGGATTATATTAATTTGGATTGCCAAAAATCATTGCATGTAAATATACTGAAATCTCTCACTTTGAAGCTCATGACTGTATTCCTGCCTTCAAAGACTGACTATAGAAAGATTTAAATCGTTCGAAAAGCTGTGAAGAAACGTTTCATTGGTTGAATGAACTGCTGAACCTCTGAACTCACTGAACGAGTTGCTGTTTTGAGTCTGAATAACTCAAATGAATCATTTGCGACTAATTCAAAGACTGACCTACTGCTGTTGCAATGTAACCTTCAGAAAGGGCAGGCCACTAAATCAATCAGTGAAGAAATCTTTTTGGGGAATTGATTAAAAAAAATCCACTGAGATGATTAAAAATATCTGGTGAAGCACATAGCGCAGACTCTGAGTTTTTACCTCTCCAAAGAACAGTAATGAATCCTCCTCTTAATGTGCTTTATGGCTTCCTCTTAACAAAACCAGTAGGATGGAACCACTCAACCTGTGAGATCTGAACATTAAACATCAGCATGTAATCATACATTTTCAAGAGAAGAAATCTGATCGTTCAGTCTCAACAGAAGTGACACATAATGCTAGAGTTCCTCTGACAGTAATAATACTCCTGAGAATCCAGTGCTGTTCCACATCATGTTTTTACACCATATCTATATGTCAACCACACTGAGGAATCTCTTCTTAGTTAATAAGGGCTGTGACCGGCCAAGATTGAGACATCATGCTGCACGAATGCCAGAGCCAGCGAGGATTTTCCCCTCATTTATCTGTTCATTTTCTCAACAAGCCTGTGTCTGGCTTCACATTGCCAGGCATAGAATATCGAGGAAAACGAGGAAGGAAATGCAGTGGAAAACAGAGGAAAGGGAAAGAAACCCTCATCGATAGCGTCGTTCCTGAATACGGCAGAGGGGTGCAAGTGCATGGCGCCATCAGAAGCGGCCATCCAGGCGACTGTATGAGGCAGACGGGGGAGAGGAAGACAAACGGTGACGTCCACTAAATATCAACTGGAAAGGCTAGTCGGTGAGACAGCCTGGAGCAGAGTTTATATATTTTAGATGGTACTGATTTGGCTTCTGTCAGAAAAAACACAAAGAAAAACAGAAGACTATGAACTCCTCCCAAAGCCAAGTGTTTTGAAATTATATAACTTTAGTGTAAGTGTTGGCAACCGTCAGATGGCAGAGTAAATATTATCATACTCATCTGAAGTATTTTGAAATGTGATTTGGCCAAGAAGTATTCTTTAGGTATTGGCATGTTTTACTTTAAGAGATAACAGACAAGTAACATTAAATGCTTTAAAAAAATTAAACATGCATGCAGAAAGCAGTCATAACGAGATCTATAACATACATTTAGAAATTAGACAAAGTGAATTTTTATTTAATCTGAACAAAAATAAATAAATAAATAAACCTGTCTGTATCCATGCAAATTAATTTGCAAGGCCAACATGTGGCCTTGGTTGAAACTCATATCACAATGCCTCGTTTTTAAAAAATCTATGCAAATGAGGATTACACAGAACTTAATAGATATTACATAGAATATTGTTCTAAGATGCCCGACAGAGATTTCAATTGCACATTCATTTGAAAACAAAAAACTGTTATATACAAAATATGGGCCAAATTACACTAAACAATAAATGAATAATGAATAAATAATGTGCATAAGTTATACTAACTAAAAATAAATAAATAGCTTCAGGGACCAATTTAGTCTACTCTATACAGTATAATAAAATAATTATATCATATTTTAAATATAATTATTATATAATTATTACATAAAATGGGCACCAAGTATTTTTCTTTAAGTGTACATATAAAATGCATTTGATGGTTTGCTTTATTTCTTTTGAAATCCATGTGGACCCATTAATTGTACATGATTCAGAAGTCCTATAAGCATAAACATTTCATTCATACATGTGCATGATAGTGTTGATGCATTTACTGTATGTCTACGTGTGGATATTTCCTGTCTTGCTGCCATATTAGCATGTCCTGTCTGCAATGGGAGGCTCTGGGGATCTCATTGCCGTTGATTATGCAAATAACTGCTCAACATTTGTGAGCGTCCGTGTATGGAGACAACATTCTAGTCTCTTGCACAAGTCATGACAACTGGTAATCCATAGTGAAATTAATATGAAAGTTTAAAAACCCACTAACACTTAACAACAAAGCAAGAACTGGGGAGCCGAATGATGTAAAAAAGAAGGCCTGAGGAGCCAGGGAGGGAGGGAGGCAAAGTTTAGCAGAAGTAGGAATGAAGAGAAAAATCAGCAGTACAGATTTTAAACAGGAAGAGAGTGGCGTCAGTACAGCTCAGAGATAAGAGAGCCGCGCTCCATACACAAACACAGACCTCAACAGCCTAGCAGCTCCCAGCTCTACAGGCGCCTCGCAGTAGCGCTGTCCACCTAGACTGAGCTCCAGGCCCCAGACCACATACTATCACACACACACACACACACACACACACACACACACACATACACACACACACACACACACACACACACTGCCCTCCTATCCCAGCATTCAATGGATTCAAGACACAATACCAACAGTTCAGGCCCTGGAACACAGGGACTATGGAAAGATTTTAAGCTTCAAAAAAAGCAAAACACCATAAAAGAATCATAAAAAGTGGTCAGTATATTCCAAGTGTTCAAAAGCCGTATAAATGCTTTCTCAGTCAAATCAGTTTTGTGAACTGCATCAGTAAGTTATGAAAACGATTTCTACAATGACAAAAGCTAGGGTGGATATTATGATTTTTGAAGGAGATTTTTGAAGGATTTCAATTTATATAATAAAAAATTCATCCAGGAACAACATGAGGGTGAGTAAATAATTTAATTTTGGGGCGAACTATACCTTTAAGGGGGTAGTCAAATCCTGATGCTACTTAACTAATAAAACCAACATTCTCACATTATTCTACTTTCTCTTTTTCTGACACTTAAAGGGTTAGTTCACCCAAAAATGAAAATTCTGTCATCATTTACTCACCCTCATTTTGTTCCAAACCCATAAGACTTTGGTTCATTATCAAAACACACATTGAGATAATTTATAATAAAACATGAGGTCTGTCCCTCCAGTGAAGTCCTGGTAACTTGGAAGATCCATAAAGGGCATAAAGGCATTGTAAAAAGAATCCATATGATTTGAGTAGGTAATCCAAGTCTTGTGATAACATACAATCACTTTGTTTGAAGAACAGACTTAATTTTCACTTTTATTTACATCTAAACAATGATGGTTACATGCGAGAACAAACCTTACCGGTCTCGTTTGAGCTTCCGTGTTTGCCATATATGATATGCTCTATGTATGCGTGATGATATTTAGATGTATATAATAGCCTAAATGAAATCTGTTCATATAAAGTGATTCGTATCTCTTCACAAGACTTGGACTAAATTGCTTGAGTCATATGTATTTGTTTTTGCCTTTTTAGATCTTCTAAGTTTTGATTACCTGGGCCTTCAGTGGAGAGATGGAAATTTCTCAGGTTTCATTAAAACATCTCAATGAAGGAGAGTAAATGATGACAGAAGTTTCACTTTTGAGTGAACTATCCCTTTAAAGGCATTGAATGATGAAGGATGAGAATATTAATGTCTTTTTCCATACTGGCAAGTTAAGTGAAAACTAGGTAAAGACCAATGTTCTGAGCTTACTGGAATATGAATTATGTATATGAAAGCAGGGGCAGTGATAAAAAGCTTAGGGAACACAGTGGAGTATGTATGAGATTCCGAGATGGGTTAATAAAAGTGGCCTGCGGGGCTCCGTTTTTCCAGCCACTCTCTGTCATTTCTGAATGTGAACTCATAAAAGCTTTCATTGCGCTGCCACAGAGGAAGCCAAGCTGGAGGCCTAAATGCACGCACACTCAAACACAGAGCCACAAACTAACAATCACCCTGACAACAGTGACCAAGCACTGCATGTTTTACACCTAAGAAGAAGAAAATTCTCAGAACTGTACTTGATCATGCAATAAGAGCCAATGCATTTATTTATCAAAAAAATCCTGAAAAAAACCATGTATCACAGATTCCACATAAATATTAAGTAGCACAGCTGTTTTCAACATTTATAATAATAAGAAATGTTACTTGAGTACCAAATTAGCATATTAGAATGATTTGTGAAGGATCATGTGACACTCAAGACTGGAGTATAATGGCTGCTGAAAATTCAGCGAGCACAAGAATAAATTACTTAATAATTAATCATTTAAAAATTTGCAATAACTGCTTTTATTGCATCAAATAAATTCAACCTTGCCAAAAATCTTACTGACCCCAAACAAAGTGTTACATTTGTGTACATTACATACTAGTGATAGTCTGATAAATAATAAAGTGATTTTTTTTTTCAAAACCAATGGCAAAAGTGTGGAATGTGTCTCAAGAATCCCTGAACAGATACCACTATGCAAGGAGGGACTTACAATTACAGCTGAAGACAAGCTGAGAGCACACAAATTGGGTCAGAAGCACAGAACCACTGTCCTTACCCTGATGAGACAGGACAGAGAGAAAGAGAGAGACTGGCCCTGAAAGACTGCAATCTAAGGATGGTAATTAGAACCATGCTCTTCTGTGTGATTGTGGATTTGCATTTCCCAAACCAGCGGTAAAAATATGCCTGGATCCAGTGGGTAGAAGTCAGATCTACCCACTGGGCCATTTATGCAACATCCAGAAGAAAAAAATTAAGCTCCCTCTGAGGACCAAGACTTCTGGGAAATATGAAGGTCAAGGATTAAAGACAAGCATGAACTTTAGCGAATTCAAAACAGAGAGGCAGTGCAGATATCAGCAGATTGACAGCCTTTCATATTTACCTAGAGATTCGCTTTGATGAAGATAGTCTCAATTTTTTTCCCTTTCTCCTATATATATATATATATATTCTTAGAAACGAATATATAGCTGAAATACTGCACACAAATGTGCCGCCGCCACTGTCTAATACTTTGCCTTGTGTCTGTTCTTTGGTCATAGTAAGACCAAAGCCTGTACTTGACATGTCTCTGTCATCATTTGAATAATCAGTCATTATGCATGCAGGCTCTCAGACGTGTTATGGCACTTGGTAAACACAAACTGAGTCATTTCCGTCCCGTGATTATCAGCAGGGAGACAATCAGTACATCTCTATCCTGCCCACTGTTTAATGGTTGCAGCCGGCTCTTGAACTTGACTAAGTAAACATAAGATCACTGCTCTCTCAGTATGATTGCTAAGGTTTCTTAAGTGGCGCCTTGGAGATGTTAGCTATAGATTATGTATACCTGATTCTGTGAATGAAAGGCTTTTTTTGTCAGCTGTTGAAAAATCTGATGAAATTTAAATGTTGAAGCTGACGTATGAGGCAAAAATATGTTGGCGTGCAGAATATGAATATGAGATATTGGTAACTGAGGCATATAAAATAAACATTACAGAACTGAGGCTCCTGCTGAGGGTCAGCTAAGCTCCATACATGTACATAAACATATACGTTTTTTTTTGTGTTTTTTTTTTATTAAATCTTGACGTACATCCAAAGTCCAACATACACCCACAACGAGTCTGTAGCCACATATAGTATAATCCTCTTCATGAATTACACTGGGTTCAATAGGTTCTTTAAAAGCATTGCTAAAGTCACAAAATTTTACAGCAATCACACATTCAGCAAAGTCAGCAGATACAAAGTGTGAGTCAGTTGCAAATAAAGATTACTGGAGTATGTTCTACAAGTCTTTCTACTTCAAAATTTCACTTGATTCAATGTTCCTTTGCATTTATTTGTGAAATTTACTAGCAATTTCTGAGTGAAAATTGTTTTACAAAAATCCTACAGCCATTTTTTCCAGTGTAAAATGTTCTTAGGTTAACTAAACATTCCTATTTACCAAATGTTTTACTAAACATTTTTCTAAATGTTTTAGGTCAAAGACTATGCCTACAGAGACTTATGGGACATAAAAAGAAAACCATTTTGCTTAGTAAGCTGAATAAATTGTAAATGTCCTAAAAGTGCAAACATTTAAGTCGTGCAACCTTTTGGGCCTGAAGTCCCCAAATTCAAACATCTGTGATCCGATCACAAGCAGACAGGGCTAAATAGAGGTGTAAATGAGGTCCAAAATGTTTTGTGATTGCATCACTCAAACTATATTCAGAAGTAGTTGAAAACACATGTGACCATGTCCTGAAGCAGCTGTCAAACATACAAAAAAAAGAAGCCTAAAGTGTGCTTTCATTTATGAGTTCAGGGCTCCTGGTTGGTGAGACTTTCTTTCCTCTATATCAACCAATCAAATAACTTGTCAGTCTCTGTCTTCTTCTATATCTGCTTGTTTATTAAATGAATGCGGAAACAGCAGATATCTGAAGCATGTCTGTCTGCTGGCATGTCTTTCCGACTGCCAGATAGTAGAGGAATCAAGAGGCACTTTTTTACCCCACGTCTCAGGAATGCAAAGCTGAAGGCATTTGAGGACCATAGAAAGATCTCAGAGCTTATTGAGGTGCATTATTAAAATAACAACATTCATGCAGTCTAAGACTGACAATCATATTTACTAACAGGTATGACTCTCATATTGTCCTGTACACGTAACAGAAGTCCTCCTTTCATTATAACTTTGAATACCTGCAATCACAAAGACAGGCAGATAATGATAGTAAATATCAGCATTTTGTATTACACCTTTAAGCATTTATATTTTATTCTGAACCATTTTGAACTTTCAACTCCTTATGCATTTATGTTTATTTCTTCTCCACCTAAACACCACTGGAGAGTTTTTCCACAAAGCTGGCAAGTTTGGATGTAAATAAACTACACATACATGTATGTTGCTGTTTAGCTTTGATTTTCTTGTGTACGGGATTATTTGAATCATGGTTATTATAGTTAACTAAAACTACAACCATTAAAAAAAAACACTGATTTGCATAGATTTTGCTGTTGTAAATAAGACTGAAAACAGAATGGTGGTATAGTGAGACAGTTTACCGCTTTTTGAATTTTTTACAATAATTTTCTGACATTTTTAATTACTAAAGTCCTAATATTACTCAATAAAATGTACATTTTGCTACATGACTGTCAACTGGTTTTAGATTCTCTATTCTAACAACACATATCAAACCAACTTACTCTCAAAGTTCCATTTAATATTTAAGTTTGGTTAAATAGCGTAGTTGTCATCCTCGTTTGTTGTGTATGAACTGTATTTAGCCTTGCAAACACAAGGAATGTATTGGGATTTACATGTACAGGTTTACACCACCTTTGTGGTCAGTCTTATTTACAATAGCACAATCTAGCAAACCAGTGTGTTTTTTTAGTTAAAGTTTTTAGATTTAGTTTTAGTTAATAAAACCCTAATGCAAATAATCCAATACACAAAAGATCAAAGCTAAAGAGCAACATGCATGCGTGCTTAGTTTATTTACATCCAAACATGCCAGCTTTGTGGAAAAGCCTCAAAGTTCCCAACGACTCAAAGGAAACGATGATGAAATGCATGTCGTGTGACAGTACAGAATATAATAAAGACAAGAACCGTGTGTAGAGTGACTGTGGGAGACAGAGGGTGCTTCTCTATTGATTGATCCTTCTGTAACCTCTTTCTGTCTCTTTTTTCCCCTGCAGACTGTGTTTTTTGGGAGCTGGTCTGGCCAGGCAGATTTGACTGGAGCCAGAGTGTAGATACAAGGCTGTGCTCAGATAAACAGCTTCTTGTTTGAGCCGCCGCTGCGCTGAGCTGCTCTGTGCTGAGCTGAGCAGGCTGATAAGAAAGGCAGTGGCGGCGTCTGGGCCGTGGCAGCCAAGAGAATGGACCAGGGCCTGGGGAAGTAGACACTCTGACTGCACCCTGCCCTCCCCTGACCGCTTCTCCTCCCAGCCCTAATCTCTCCTCTTTTCTTCTCTCCCTCGCTCTTTTCACAGCAAAGGGCAGAGCTGCCTAATTGTCTGGTGAGAGTGAAATGTATCAGTGGGCCGCATCAGCGCGGGGAGCAGGGGAAGAGATGCAGACGCGGCCGACCGGTCAGACCCAGGAAGAGACGTGAACTCGATGACTAGCCCTATTCAAAGGTGTTAAAAGGGGGAAATTTTGCTAAAGTTGAAGTTACTTATTTAATAATCAAAGTACTAAAAAAAATAGTAAAATAAATATTTGTTTTATTTTATTATTAAATAATTTAAATGACTAAAATAATTATAATTAAATTAATACACCATAAATTTAAACTATAATTTATTTAATTAAAACAAGTTTTGATTTCAAATTTATGAATTAACCTGTTTATCAAGGTCCTGACTCTGGCTCAGAGTACATTGTGATGTTAAACTTAGTGCTACAAATTAAAAAATGTGACTGTGCTTTAAGACCTACATTAAAAATCCTTTTGTGTTCCATTAAAGAAAGTTATAAGGGTTTGCATGCCCATTCCCGCCACAGAAATAAAAAATAAAAAACTTTTAATACTTTTTCTAACAATTCTGAGTTTTTTTCTTACAATTCAGTCTTTTTTCTTGCAATTCTAAGAAAAAAGTGCAAAATGCAAGATATTAAGTCAGAATTGTGACATATAAAATCTAAATTACCTTTTTTATTCCATGGTAGAAAAAAAAACAGAATTGCAAAATGAAAATTCTGAATTCAGAGGAAAAATGTCAAAATTGTGAAAACTCAGAATTGGTAGGAAAAAAGTTAGAATTCTGAGTTAGAGCACACAAAAATTAAATTACAGTAGGTCACAAGTTTTTCTCCCTTATGTCATTCCAAACCTATGGATGCCAGTTTTTGCAACAGAATAAACAAATAAATAAAGTAATTGTAATTTTTTTGCATCACAATTCTGACTTTTTTCTCAGAAGTGCAAGTTTAGATCTCACAATTCTGAGTTTATATCTTACAATTTGCGAGAAACAAAGTTTGGATGCTCTTTGTTTTTGGGTGCACTATCACTTTAAATACCAGATAATTCTTGTCTGTTTTTATTTGATCTCTACAATGCAAAATATGCCATGTTTCCAATGCCTTAAATTCTCTCCCAGCCCTAAATACCTCCTACTATCACAATTGATCATCATGTCTGCAAAGAGCTGCTGATACGCCAAACATGCCAGAAGATTGGCAATCAATAACACAGCAAGAACGCTTTGGCTCAGCTTTGGACTAAACCCATATCTGCTTCATATATCCCTGTCTCCTAACTACACAACCTTGTGTGTGTGTGTGTGTGTGTTTGTGTGTGTGTGTCTAAACAGCCTCAAAACTTGAAACACAACGTCAGTCACACTTAGATTCACTCACACACTTTCCATGCTTAGGCAGAGTGAGAAACAAAATATACCAATATGGTGAATACAACTAATGAAATAAAGCCCAGGGGACACTCTATAAATCACCATCTATGATTACTTCATAGACATGGATATATTAAGCACATAACCACAAAAGTTATTAAATATCTCTAAAATAAATTCCTAAAATAAGACAATTTTAATGGTTAAAGCTAAATTGTGTTAGATAAGAGAACATACATTGTTGCTTGAAAGTTTGTGAACCCTTTAGAATTTTCTATATTTCTGCATTAATATAACCCAAAACATCATTATATTTTCACACAAGGCCTTAAAGTATACAAAGAGAACTCACCCTTACGAAAAAGAAGTTTATTCAAGTGTGCTATTAGTATCAATCAAACAAATGAGAAAAAAATATTTTCTTTGTCATTTATTTGAGAAAAATGATCCAGTGTTACATATCGGTGTGTGGCAAAAGTATGTGAGTATGTTTTCAGTATCTGGTTTGACCCTCTTTGCAGCAATAACTGCAGGTAAAGTTTCTTGTAACTGCTGATTAATTCTGCCCAACGACTTATAGGAATTTCAGCCCATTCCTCAGTACAGAACCACTTCAACTCTGTGATGTTGGTGGGTTTCCTCCTATGAACTGCTTGCTTCAGGTCCTTCCACAAAATGCCAGTTGGAGTAAGGTCCAGACTTTGACACGGCCATTCCAAAACATTACATTTGTTATTCTTTAACCATTCTTTGGTAAAATGACTTGTATCCTTGAGGTTGTTGTCTTGCTGCATGACCCACTTTCTCTTGAGATTCAGTTCTCGGACAGATGTCCTGACATTCTCGGACAGATGTCCTGTAGCAGTAAATGAAGAGGTATCATATCGATCGCAAGTGCAGTATGGAGTACCTCTTCAGGTCCTTCCACAAAATGCCAGTTGGAGTAAGGTCCAGACTTTGACACGGCCATTCCAAAACATTACATTTGTTATTCTTTAACCATTCTTTGGTAAAATGACTTGTATCCTTGAGGTTGTTGTCTTGCTGCATGACCCACTTTCTCTTGAGATTCAGTTCATGGACAGAGTTCTTGCTAGAATGCAGTGTTTTTTCACCAAACATACTCCAAACACCAAACTTTCTCCAAACATAACGCTTCTCATTTAAACCTTGTCCACATGATCTTTAGCAAACTGCAGATGGGCAGCAATGCTCTTTTTGAAGAGGAGTGGCTTTCTCCTTGCATCTCTGCCATGCACACCATGGTTGTTCAGTGTTCTCCTGATTTTGGACTCATGAACATTAACATTAGTCAATGTGAGAAAAGCCTTAAGTTGCTTTGAAGTTACCTTGGGTTCCTTTGCAAACTCACCGACTATTAAACATTTTGCTTTTAGGGTGATCTTTGTTGGTGGGCAGCTTCTGGGGAGGGTAACAATTCCCTCCATTTGTACATTATCTGTATGACTGTGGATTTGTGGAGTCCAAACTCTTTAGAGATGGTTTTGTAATCTTTTCCAGCCTGATGAGCAACAGCAACTCTTTTTCTGAGGTCCTCAGAGATCTCCTTTGTCTGTGCCATGATACACTCCCACAAATATGATCAGACTTTGATAGATTCCTGTTCTTCAAATAAAACAGGGCAGGCACTCTTAGCGCCAATAGCCTCATGGTTAGTGTACCGACATACAGCGTAACTGTGCTCGTAGCGACCTGAGTTCTAATCCCGTTTTGTGGTCCTTTGCCGATTCTGCTCCCCTCTCTCTCTAGTCTCTACCTAATGATTTCCTATCTGCTCTCTACTGTCCTGTCTGAATAAAGGCATAAAAAGCCCATAAATATATCTTAAAAAAAACAAAAAAAACAGGGCCGACACTGACACCTGATAGTCATCCCACTGATTGAAAACACCTCTGAACAGATTCACTCTAATTTCACTTTAAAATGAACAGGTAATCCCAGAGATTCACATACTTTTGCAGTTCACAAATATGTAATATTGGATAATTTTCCTGAATAAATAAATAACAAAGAAAATATTTTTGTTTCGTTTGGTTGATTGGGGTCTCTGTGTCTACTTTCAAGACTTGTGCAAAAATCTGATTATGTTTTGGATCATATTTATACAGAAATATAGAAACTTCTAAAGGGTTCACAAACTTTCAAGCAGCACATCAAAGTATGTTTAGAAGAAAATACTGTTTCGGTCTGTCTACTTCGAAATTTCATGATTAATTAATGTTTTACTTGCTTTTTCTTTGTAATTATTTGTAAAATTTATTTGCAATTTCTGAGTGAAATGTTTTACACCAATTTTTTTCAGTGTATTTGACTTTGAATTATGACATGATTTCCCCCTCTTAATAAACACATCAGGCAATGCAGAATACAGCTCATACCATTGTCAGGTCAGTTGATCCTTCTCATACTTCTCATGCTCCAAGTCTTTCTTTCTCTTTCACTCTCTCCCTCTCTGACGCTCTACCTCACAGTAAGCACCTGAGGACTGGCGGCGGTTTCTTTTGTGCTCTTGCTTATTTTTTCTGACCTGGAACAGACAGAGAGACACTGAACAGAGCCTGGGTAGGGGGCGGAGGAAACAGGGGGCTCTCCTGAAATACGGTCCTCTGCGTTCGGGAGGGTGAGGTGGAATAACAGCATCATAGCTCTCAGGTGTCACACCGTCTGGCAGGGGGTTGGGAATGGGGGAGGAGGCAGAGAGGGGGCAATCTTAGATTAAATGAAAATAGATATACATATACATATTTTAGAAAAACATGTATATATAGTATCTCCATCCATGTATAGTGCACGTAGTGTTACTCTGAAGTAATATGTGGTTATGAAAAGACAGACTGTTATCTAATAATCTGCAAATATTCTAAGACAAGCCACAGCAAAGAAGACCCTCTGCTAATTATCATTGGCCATGGGTTTGAGATCTTTAATTTCATTCATTAACTCTATTCACACAGTCCTCTACTCCACATGGTGTGGTCCGCAGCATTCCTTCCCGTCATGGCACCGGATCAACTCGTCAAACACAGAATGGGTTCAGAATGGAGAAGCTAACCATGGTAGATTCAATACAAAGAGGCCACAGTTTGTTTATTCTAAAGAATCTGTTTTAATTCAATATCTTTTAACAAGTTCCTCTCAGAGGTGGTCTGTCCAAGAAAGGAAAAGTCATTCCAAACAACCACCACCGAAACATTATAGGATCCAAATCATCGCCCAGTTAAACCCGCCCAAAAAAAAAAGACAGTTGAAAACTGTTGTCAGGAAACACAAGCAAATATTTCACTCAGGAAATTCACAACCACAAACTGACAACTAAAAACTAAATATTTCAACCAGATTCCAAACATAGCAATCTTTTTCCTCTTTCACCTTAAAATGACAAGGATTTCAGGAGCGGTTTAATGACTGTACCAGTCCAGACTGGTTAATCCACAGTAAAGCCCCAACACACTCACCACCTGCTTTTTTTTGTTTGCAGACATAGTTACGGGGTGTTCACCACAAATTTCTGCATGACCTAAAGAAAGACCATTTTGATTTTACTCTCCAGCCTCACCTATGCCTAAATACACACAGCTTACCTATAACAATAAAAACGGAAGACCTTGACAGAAGACTGATATGATTGCTCAACCCAGTTTATTAGGGTTTATGGAGAAGCAGTCAAGCCAAGCGTGCAAGGTCAAATAGATTAAAGTACAATTAAAAGCAAACAAATGATTAAAGACGTTAACCATGCACTGACACCCTTTGCACCTTCAGTCATGCTTCTGCCAGCAAAATATAGATTAACGGGAAGACACGAGTGGGACGGTACACTGAAGAACAACTGTTCTTTAAGAAGAGCAACAATCAGAACAGTTTGTTGGGAGGAAAAGGTGTGGATCAAAATGGGAAACAATGAAGAGTAGGTTTTGTTCACACTGCACATTAATCTCACTTGTTTTTTAATCTGATTTTAGGAC
This sequence comes from Sinocyclocheilus rhinocerous, assembly GCF_001515625.1. Taxonomy (NCBI): domain Eukaryota; kingdom Metazoa; phylum Chordata; class Actinopteri; order Cypriniformes; family Cyprinidae; genus Sinocyclocheilus; species Sinocyclocheilus rhinocerous. The sequence goes on from NW_015629065.1 coordinate 1,080,130, forward strand.
TCCATTGTCATTTTGCAAGTTATTTATTTCCATACCTATGTTCAGACAGAGATGTTACATAAAGAAAAAAAACCCACTTGCAATCTGACTGAAACTTACTTGAGAACAAATGTTTTTCAAATCAGATTAAATCCAGTATCCACGTATGTACGTATGTATGTATGTATGTGTGTGTGTGTGTGTGTGTGTGTGCGCGTTTTTGTGACATATGAGGACACAAATTTGTATAATGACATGGGTATGACATAGGTATTACAAGGAGAAGGTGTTTTATGAGGACATTACCCCATGTCCCCATTTTCAAAACGCTTATAAATCATACAGAGTGAGTTTTTTTGAGAAAGTAATAAAGCAGAAAGTTTCCTATAAGGGGTAGGTTTAGGTGTAGGGTTGGTGTAGGGCGATAGAAAATACGGTTTGTACAGTATAAAAACCATTACACCTATGGAATGTCCCCACAATTCACAAAAACAAACATGTGTGTGTGTGTGTGTGCATGTTTATGTGGTTTATGAGGACACAAATGTGTATAATGACATTATACAATAATGGTGTCCACATAATTCAAAAAACTTATAAATCATACAGAATTAGTTTTTTTGAAAATCTAAAATTGCACAGTTTTTTAAAAAGTTTTTTTTTTATTCAGAAAAGATGCATTACATTGATCAAAATGTTATAAAAGAATTTCCATTTTAAACAAATGCTAGTCTTAGAAACGTTTTATTCAAAGAAACCTGCCCAAAAATCACAGTTTCCACGAAAATATTAAGTATCACTACCATTTTTAACATTGATAATAATAAGAAATGTTTATTGAGCAGCAAATCAGCATATAAACAATGATTTCTGAAGGATCATGTGACACTTAAGACTGGAGTAATGACTGCTGAAAATTCAGCTTTGACATCACAGAAATAAATGACATTTTAATATATATATTACAACAGAAAACAGTTCTAAAAATATTTCACAATAATGCAGTTTTTACTATATTTTTGATCACATAAATGCAGCCTTGGTGAGCATAAGAGACCTCTTTGAAAGACATTGAAAATCTTTATTGGTCCAAACATTTGATGGCAAATGCATAAATATGATATAAATCACAGCAGTAATATGTTGATTTGCGTTTCAAACTACGATTTGAGTCGGATATGCCTAAAACACTTTTTGCTACCTGTCGCCTGCCTGAACAATGCAAAGTGAGATGTCACTCGTCTCTGCGAGTGTCTTTGGATTGGGTTGGCCGACCATGGATGTCTTTCAAGGACAGTTTAAGGGCAGTGCAAAGATCTTCCTCGAGCTTCTGTGCTGCCTTTTAAGGAGCGGGCATGCATGATGGGGCCACAGGCGAGATGTCCTCCTCCTGCACCCATCAAGATCATAAGATCAGCCCTGCTCACGGCGGCTCACCCTGCCTCTCCGGGCCAGGAGCGGGACAGGCCATGACTCAGCGGCAGACAAAGAGGCCGATGACGATGGAGATAAGGGCTCATCGCGTCACCAGAGCGCACAGAGCCGGTGATAATACCGCTGGCCTCTCCCTGCTGGCTCCAGTCTGCTCTGCCCTCCCGCCGGTGCCATCTTGTCTTCATTCTCACACACAAACACACACACTCACAGAGGCTAGCGCCTGACTCTCTACTTTTTCTCACGACAAAGGGTTCCCCACCCCCCGGACAGACCGCCTCCATAATGCCACGCTCCACTGCACAGAGAAAGAGAGATAGAAAGAGAGAGATACTGCTCCTGACAGCCATCGCGGGCTCAGACGCCAGTCTCTGCGCTATCATCAGGGCGATGGGGGAGATAATTCATGGAAAACTCTACCAAATGCATCCAACGCCATTGTTCGCAGATAGTCGGAGATACTCAGACACAAAAATAGACACAGAGATAAGATCCTTTGCCATGTCGCCAGTCTTTGTTGCATCATCACAACATAGCTAATGATAATACATCATAATAATCTGGCTCTCAAAGTTTCCTCTTGCGCAATTAGCTAGAAATGACTAGAATAAATACGTGTGAGCCCTGTGAGTCCTGTACTGAAAGTGGCGTCATGTATGAACGAGTGAACGTGCCTGGCTCCACGTTACAGAGCTGGATGTGAAAATTGGGGTCAAGTTCAGTTCAAGGGTTGACGACTAGCCTGCTGCCCATGTGTCCTCCTGTTTCCTCGCGCTGGAGGAAGAGAGAGGTCAGCGGTGATGGCTTTGTAACGTGACCCTTGGCTACAGCCTCCTTTCCATCCTGCCACGGTGACAAAGCTCACGTTCCCGTCTCAAGGAAAGCCAGTGAGACCTTGATGCACTCTTTTGAACTGACCGTTGAATTGTTTTGGATGCAGTAACGGTGGAAGTAAGTTTGTTCATATGCATTACAAAGGAAGCCGTAATCAGATCTGATCTCGGGATGGAATACAGAGGAGGAAGACGTATCATTGTTATAATGCTTTTCCTTTAAATGTCTGCATATTTTGAATCTGATCAGATGTGAGGCTGGGCGGCTAACTTATCAGATTGTGGTAAACAAATGCACGTTGGGAGAAAACGTGCTGGTTTTAATCATGTCATTCACGTCATACAACTGGGATGATTTTAGACATTAAATTACGCAAAGTTAATAAGGTATGCCTGATGTAACCAACTCCCTTATTTTTCTTCAGTTTTGATTGTTTTGTTGGAAGATGGAGCAAAAAACAAATAGGTTCCAGGTCTTAGTGGTTTAGAGAAAGTTTGAGCTCGCTTCAAAGAGCTTTGTCAAAGCCACTTTTTGGGAACATTTTTTAATAAAATGGATTAAAATAATATTACTGCCATCAATCAACTCAAAATGCATTCATAATGACACAATAAAAATGTTTACAAATATTGAAATGTATAAATCATGTTGATATATCTAATTTCCCAAATATTTCACACTTTTTAATATGCTACAAAACATTGAGACAACAATACAACCTCAGATCTTGGATTTGAACCTCACCGAAAATTTGAAGAAAAACCTGAAGATTAAAAATCGAGAATTTTTGATAAAATCCACAAGATTAAGAGGATATGCTTAATCCGTTTATTTTTTACATTTTGTGCAGAAAAATCAGCCCATTTTGAGAAAAAAAATAAATAAATTAAAAATATGGATATAATAAAGTGCTGTGAAGTTTTCTGAGGGCAGCAGTCTGAATTGGTCCGACTGATAACGGCTTTACAATCATAGATGTTCTTTGATGGTCAGATGTAAGAAAAACAGAAGAAAAAAGAAAGACAAGACAGTATAATCTAAAACACAACCAGATTTTACTGATTATTCTCTCTGTTCCCCTGTACTTGTTCACAGAGAAATGGGGCCGCTAAGGTCCCTGCCAAAATGGTCTTGTTGTTTAACCCACTCTTTTCCAATGAATGAGGCATGTACAATGAAATCTATGAAATTCCATAAACAAAAAGCAGATGAAAAAGGAATGGGGTGAGCGGACAGGACAGGGAACGGCATAGAAGAGCGACTCTAGTACCAAAGTCCATTTGGTGTGTATGTGCATTCTAGCCTAAACAAACCCTATCAAAAAGATGATTATAGATCAATGGCTCTTAACTGTATGCTATTCTGACTGTCACAATTTCTTCCATTCATATTCCTATAAGAGTTCCATCTCCTCTCCCTTATGCTGGCTCTGCTAGCACTAACCCAATCTTAGCATGCAGCGCTGTCTGCACCACTGCCCCCGTTCCCCATTCACCATGTCACAGTGTCCATACTGATCTATAATTAATTAAAAAAGGCTTGTGGCCCAGACCACACTGTTGAAATGCTCTTTGTGTTTGGCTAGCTCACTTCCACACTGTCTGACAAGGATTGTATTTCTCTGCCTGACACGGCCATTGTAATGCTAAAAGCTGAAGAATGCACACAGAGAGCTGATGTATCTGAAATAACGGGCTTGTTTTGCAGGAGACGCTCAGTCCAGTCAATTCTGATTTAGTACTTAGAGGCTATAAGGGATATTCAGCACAAATCACAGTGTTAACAGTGTAAGCTCTGTTCCAAATCCTAGTAAGCTGTCTTTCTGCCTACACTTCAAAGACTGCATGATCCTAACAGTGATGGAGACTAAATGAGTAATTTAAAAAATTTAAAAAATAAGTGGCAACTTCACACAAATAGCGATCTGCATCAGAGACCATCTTGCAATTTAGCATGTGATAACCGAACAATAAGGTAACATGCTTAAGAATGTTAAAGGGGTCATATGATGCGATTTCAATTTTTCCTTTCTCTTTGGAGTGTTACAAGCTCTTGGTGCTGCCGGACGCGCCTTCGTCGAATCCGCCAGCCGTTCCTCACTCTAGCCCGCCGGCCGCCGCTCACTCAAGCCCGCTTTGTGTGACGCTGTGTGTTTCGTTGTGAAAGCGAAACTACTTTGTTTAATAATAATAAATAAAAACATACTGGCTGATACTGATAATTATTTTCATAAGAATTATACATTATGAATACTTAGAATAACTATTTAACTAATTAACTAAGTACTACTACTAATAAAAATAATAATTATTATTATTAGTAGTAATAGTATAACAATTCTTGCAGATACTGATAGGTGATCATTATTTTCATGTTAAAATATGAATAAAATGTGAGGATGATGATGATGATGATGATGATGATAATAATAATTATAAACTATTAATTAATCATCTACAACATAATTCTGGCTGTTAAAACATGATCATTATATGTTAATAATGATGATTATTTTATTATTATAATCAAAATTCTGACCAATACAGATAAGATGATAAATCTTTTCCTGTTTAAATCTGATAATTATTTAAATGTTAAAATTTATAATCCATTTTATTTTAATAAATGTAACAATAAAACACTAAATTAAATTAATAAATGCTAAAAGGGACTTTAGGAATCACAACATTAGCTTAAATTGTTTATTTATTTATTTATTTATGACATTTAACAATATATTGTGCAAAATGCATAAAACACAAATAATGTGTAAAATAATACATTTGATATTACTCTGTACTACAATAATACTTTTCCATGCTGAATGAAATATAGTTTTGTTTCATTGTCCACCAATGCTGTCAGAGTCAGATTCCTGATATTCTCAATCTGCGGCCATAAACTAAATGGGTTTATGATGCTCCATAACAGATATGCAGGATTAAAACAGCCCTCATCCTGAGAATAAGAGAGGGAGAGAGAAGTAGTGTTGATGGCTCTTGGCAGGGCATGATACGGGCAGCGGTGCAGTCACGGGTAGAGTCATCATCTGGCAGCACATTCCTGCCCTATCTGTGCAGTAAACTGGATCTCCTACTTCCTCTTATCAGCTGTCAGGAATTCTCGAACTGAGGCTCTCCCTGCTGCTCCCTCCCACTCCCTCTCTCTCTTTTCTCCATCGCCTTCTCTCCCTTTGACACAGAGCAATGATGGTTAATGGTCATTAAGATAAGAGAGCGCCACGGGACGTCAGACGCCTCTGGGGACACGCTGGAACCCAAACACTGGGAGGGGATGTGTCACGTCATCACCGGCCCAACATCTAACCTTCCTCCAACCTCCATCAGCCAGTTAGTTGCCATTAGTGTCTAACAAATATACAGTAAACTGTGCATCCCCTAAAAATGTACATTCGTTAATAAATAATCAGTTTGCCTGTTTTTTTAATGGTAAATAACTGAACATTATAATATTGAATAATATTGCTCCAAGTACTACTGTATATGTGAAAAACAAAGTTAGATAAACATTGTGAAAACTGAATTAAAAATACATCAGTATTCATAATTGTAGAACAGTATAGAACTATTGCATTACACTGACTTATTAATCATACCATGTTTTTCCATTACTTTAACCCATCACGTTAATTTAACCAATTTCAACTTATAAAAATTGTTGAATCTTGTATAACTTTATTTTTAAGGACACTTTAATTTAATTTAAGTTGAAATAACTTGTACAGCCAATAATGATTATACTTAAAAATGTCAGCAACTTAACTTAAAGGGATAGTTCACCCAAAAATGAAAATTAATTTACTCACCCTCAAAAAAATTCAAACCTGTATGAATTTCTGAACACAAAAGAAGATATTTTCAAGAATGTTGGTAACCAAACTGTAGCTGGTAGTCATTGATTTCAATAGTATTTTTTATCATTCAATGAAAAACAATGGGGACCAGCAACTGTCTCGATAGCCACATTCTTCAAAATATATTGTTTAAAGTTCAACAGAAGAAAGATCTTCAGAGGGTGAGAAAATGACAACAGAATTTTTGGGTGAACTACCCCTTTAAGTTCAAGTAGGTGATAATATGGGTGATTAGTAGGTGATTAAAATAATACTTTACAGTGTATTGTAAATATTAACATATGTGTCCCCATTATTGAGTCAGGGAGTTGAATTCCAAAACCAGATAAGTTTTGTGAAACAGCTCAAGTGATTTGTGTAAAAGTTCCAAATCAATAGAATGTTTCGTTCAAAAATCGGACATCTGTAGCTATTTTTCTCATAAGCAAAGTAAGGTGGATGTTCAAATATTTCAGTAAATAATGGCTTATTTAAAGATCTGTTCCTTATTGTATAGCTTCAGGATACTTGGAATATAGTGCATGATTCATATGGACCACTTTTATGATGCTTTTACATCCTTTTTGATGCTTGAAAGCTTCATTGTTACTGCATGGGAAAAGTTTTAAAGTCTTCATACAGCCATACCATTTTAAACAACATAATGGTGTGACGATATTGTGGCTAAGTATGTTAAAAAAAAAAAAACTTCAAAGTTTCTCATCCCTCCTCTTCCTGCATTCCTACAATGAGTACTATTCTGTTAATACAGAAATGCAGTGCTGTAATGATACTTTATTACAAACACCTTCAGAACTTCACTCCACTGATTCAACAGACATTAAACCAAGCCCTTTACGCAACTAAATTGGAACCAGACACTGACTTTAGATCTGCTGTCTTGTGATATAGAAAACGAGAACAAGAACTTCAAAGCTAACTCCGTATTTAGATGCTAACCACAATGTAATATTACACGACACAGTTTCAAAATTTCCATGCCTCAAATTCTTACAACAGTATGAGCAAGCCAAAGGATTGCTCAGTAGCTTAGCTACATAGTCACACGTGCAGTTAGACACAGTTCGTTCAGCTTATGAATGCTAACAGGTTAACGCAGATCCATAAAATGGAAATCATTTGAGCAATTTTGTCAAATGTCAAATTCACGAACAATAAAAAAATCTGTACAAAGTTATAAAATTATTGAATTTGTTCCTCTTTTTAACATGTACTCTGCACATTACCATTTAAACGTTTGCGGTCAGTAAGAAATTGTTTTAAAGAAATTAATACTAACAATGCATTAAAGCATCCGAAGTGACAGTAAAGACATTTAAATATTGCAATAGATTTCTATTTCTAATAAAAGCTGTTCTTGTAAACTTTCTATTCATCAAAAAAAAAAAAGCAGCATATAAATATTAATATTATAAAAATATTATTAGCACAACACTCCTTAACATTGATAATAAAAAGAAATGTTTCCTGGTCACAAAATAAGCATATTAAAATGATTTCTGAAGGATCATGTGACACCAAAGACTAAAATGACAGCTGCTGAAAATTCAGCTGTGGCATCAAATGAATAAATTGCGTTATAAAATATATAAAAACAGAAAACAGTTATTTTAAATTGCAATAATATTTCACATAATATTACTGTTTTTACAGTATTTTTTAATGAAATCAGCCCTCTACGAACACCTTGGCAATTGAATCGCCATTGGCTAGTAAATTTTTTAGTCAAAGGATCCATAGGTAGAGTCAATTCTCTCTCTCCCTCTCTCGCTGCGTGTGTGAAACAAAGCGACGGTGAGTTGTGCGCCATTCACACTAGAGTTTACGGTACATTAAATGCAGGTGCGTTGCACATCCATTCAGTTGAACTGAAACACAAAATGCAGCCTTAGTGAGCATAAGAGACTTCTTTTCAAACATTAAAATATTTATGTAAAAATATATAATATAATATCACGGGTCATGGTTGTAGCCACTGGAGGCTGGTGCAGGGCAGGAACTAGGTGGAGACAAGGAGGGCCTCCAGGGCGGATCAGGGAGCTCTGGGAGCCATGGCGGAGCAAGCAGTTCAGGTTGCCATGGCGGATCAGGGGACTCAGGAGGCCGTGGCGGATCAGGGGACTCAGGAGGATTATATAATTATTTGAATTAGCGAGAGAGAGAGAAAGAGGGATGAAAGTTGCGTGTGTGAACCTGCGTCTGCACGCCTCTCTCTACAAGCAATGAGGCTTAGTTTCAAAAAAAACGGTTTTTCTACGGAGCAGGGGACTCAGGAGACCATGCCGGATCCTCCGTGACCTTAGACAGCTCGGCCACCAAGGCCACGGACATATGCCCCCCCTCCCCCCAGAAAAAAATTTCATGGGGAAAATTAGGAATTCTGGGGGGCGCTCTGGAGGTGCGGGTCACTTGATGGCGCTCTGGAGGAGCTGACTCTGGAGGGCGCTCTGGAGGTGCAGGGCTGGTTAATTCGGGGGAATCAGGAGACGAAGGAGAGCTGGACGGGACCAGAGGAGACGAAGGAGAACTTTCTGGAGCGGATTCTGGGGTGAGGATAGGAGCCGAGAACTCTGGAGGTAGCGCCATGTCCAAGAGCGCTGAGTCACCGGCGGCTTGACGGCGAGCTGGTTCTGGATCGGGGCCAGACGCTCTCCAGACACCAGAGGATCCCTTCTCTCCAGCTTAGTCCAGTGGTGTTTGGGGGGTCCACGGGGCGATGGTAATTAGCCCCGATCCAGAACAGCGAGTTGAGCATGGCGTCGTCCAAAGCCGACGCCGTGGCGAGCCCGCAGAATTCCCAAGTGTACTCCACGAAGGGGAGATCTCTGCGGGCTAAGGCGGCGAAACAAGCGGCGATTTCCATGATCGTGGGGGAAAAACAAGGAAAACAAAAAACTTTCAACAAACAAAAACAAAACGGGGAGAAGGGGTGCCGCTTACTATTTTGTTTAGGTCTCGGATTCTGTCACGGGTCGTGGTTGTAGCCAAAAACGCACGGAGAAGGGGTAAATGTAGAGATACTTTAATAAACATCAACACACTTGGACCATTCAAAATAACATTAATCTGAGACAAAGAAACTCAGGAGAACACAGGGCTTAAATGGAGTCGAGACAAAAGGGATAATGAAACATAACAGGGCCCGTTCTTCGTACGTCGCTTATTACATCCGAGATGATATCACACATCCAAGATGAATCTGGCTAATTCGGTTCTTTGAACGCACCAGTTGTTGATGATTAGTATGGCTGGATTGAGTTATCTGAAATAATTGCGCGAGAACCAAACAATCCAAGATCACGCCAAATCATCAACAATCAAATCCAGCTAACTGAGTTAGCGACGTACGAAGAACGGTCCCCAGGTGAACAGAATGAACGATGATTAACTAATAACGAGAACAGGAAACAGGAATCAAACCAAATAAGGACAAACAGGAACAAAACGGGAACATACATGTGACAATAATATAATATAATATAATTATAATTATTTAATATGACAGCTTTTCAAATAATGTTAGAATAGTGTGACTACCAAAGAGGTATTTGTAAACATAATGGAACTGTAATGTACTCAAAAAGGTAATGTGTTAATTATTAGTAAGGATACATAAATACCTAAAAACACAACACAAAAATAATATTATATATATATATATATATATACACACATACATACATACATAAATACATATATACAATCCTCAACACAGCTATCAGGGCTCCATGAGATGTACAGGGCTGTAAGTATAAAGTTCAAGTGTTCTAACAAAGCTTTTTCACACACAACCACAGAAGGAAATGATTCCGCCTCTTCAACACACCAGCTGATCAGTGTAACGAGACTGTGTGTGGATGCACATGTGTGTCTCTCTTCAAATAAAGATGTCAGTCGGCAGGACTCGACCTTTGAAGTGACAGCAGCCTGCATCTGTCCCAACTTCCCCCTCTGCTCACGTGACCACAGAAGCAAAAAGAAAAAGCAAAAAAAAAAAGATTTATCGCACCTGCTCGACACGCTAAAAATACAGCCCTGCAGCAGCCCTCCACTGCAATCCTATACATACTTGTGAGTTAACCCAGGGAGAATGTAATGCCCTGTAAGTGGCTACAACTGTGGAAATATGAGATGACAAGAGTGTGCAAGGCTGAGCAGATTATCAATTAATGCAGTGACCTCTGTAGTAGTAGAGGCTCCAAATAAATCCAATGACCTAAAGAGTGTCTCTGCTTGCCTTGGAGGAAATATTTCTGGGCTCGAGCTGCCAAAGGTTACAGTGCTCTTCTGTAGAGTCCATAGTTTGTCTTCGGCTCGAATTTAGCATGTTGATGAAAACATTTAGACAAAAACTCTGGCAAAGTGCCTTGTCATAAGTTTTATGTAACTGATATGGATTTACAGGAAAAGGAGGTCAGATGTGTGTTCATCGTTGAATGATTTACGATTGGATCTCTCAGTGACTGAAGATATGGAAGCCAGATTGGAGAGGGTAAAGAAGACAACGTTATAATACAATTGCAGCCTACATCTGTTTCAGACTACACTGCACAGATGAAAAAAAAAAACTAGATGAAAAACATAAATGAAAATCAGCATTTTATTAATATTTTAAATTATATTTACAGTTTTCAAGTTTTAGTAATTTTATGCGCTTTTATCATTTTTATTAGCTTTTGTTTTTATTTATATTTTGTAATGTGGTGTTTGGGTTTTGTCTTGTTCATGTTTCCATGTCTTTTATTTTGTAATTGTTTTATGCTGTTTGTGTCATACTTCCCTTGCCTTCATGTATCTCAGCCTTGTGTATGTGTCATGTTCTGATTGGTTGTTTTAGTCATGTGTCTTGTTTCCCATTGGTTTGTTCTTGTCATGTGACCCTCTTGTTTCCTATAAGTAGCCATCATGTTGCCATTGTCGGTCGTCGTGTATTGAATGTATTTATCCCGCTGTTGGTGAGTCTAGTCTGTTCATGTCAAGTCTGTTCATGCCTCGTCAAGTCAAGTCTTGGATCACACTGTAAATAAACTGCACTTGGGTTCTTCACTACTCTCGCCTTCAGTGGACTGATTCATTACAATTGTGCACATGTAGTACTCCAAAAAGTTTAATTATAATTTTTATATCAAGTCTTGAGCGATATGCCAGTAAATATGTCAATAGATTTGAACTATACTTAGCATGAATTAAATGTATTTTAAATATATTACTTTTTTACTAGGGAAATTAAGTGTGAAAATGTAATTATTCAGGAAAAGTATTATGTTTTGCCAATTTTACTCCATGTTTAAAATGTTATTTACAACACAGAATGCTACTGCTGTTAATCACAATACACTGTTTGAGATGTGCTGGAAAAGACACTGTGGTGGAAATGGAAACTGCTGTATTAGACAAAGCCAATGAGAATGTGCAAAGTGTGTTTTAAGACACTCCACAGGACCAGAAGTGCCTAGTTGAAGAGACACCCTAGATGTATATTTTTTAAATGAAAGATGCTCCTTTTTTTCACTCCTCTCTGTCGTGTTCCCTAGAAACTCACCCAGCTGTTGCTATGTTAACTCCACTGCTCAGCTAAGTGTGAGGATTTCGTTGAGTTACGAGCATACAAATATGCTCATTGATGCTTTGCCAGTATTGAGTGGAGTTTGAACAGTGTCTTTTTAATGAGGGTTTAAAAAAAAAAGCAGAGAGAGAGAGGACAGAGACCATGACGGCTTTAACTCTCTGGGTTTCTCATGGCAAGTCTTTTGTTTGGTTTTGTTGCTTTTGCAATTGGAAAGCATATCTTCTTTCTTACTTCACCATCTGCCTTCCACTTGTGCAGAAAGTTCTTGTGATCCCGCATTGGGTGAGGAGCGTTGCTAATGAAGTCCATAGGAAGACAATGCAGTACAAAGCATCAGAGCGAACGAGGAAAATATATATAATTTTTTTTTTTTTTTTTTTCATTTCCAATTAAGTTTTAGGTTTTTCATCAGTATTTATTTCAGCTTTATCAGCATTTTAGTTTTATTTACCAATAATGACATCTGTTTCAGACTACACTGCACAGATAAAAAACTAAATGAAAGTTTTATTTTAGTATTATTATTTTAATATAAATATAAATAGTATTTTATTAATATTTTGAATTACATTTTACATCTTTAAATGTTAGTAATTTTGTTTTGTCATTTTAATTAGTATTTTATTAGCTTTATTTTTTTAATTTGGATTTTTCATTTAATATTTGTTTTATTTCAGCTTTAACTACATTATCAAATTTTTTTTAATAGTTTATTTACCAATAATGGCATCTGTTTCAGACTACACAGCACAGATATAAAAAAAAAATGAAACGAAAAATGAAATACTAATAGTATTTTATTAATATTTTGAATTACATGTTTGTCGAATTTCATTAAATTACATTTTACGTATTCAAATGGTAGTAATTTTACGTTTTGTCATTTTTTAGCTTGAATTTTTTTTTACATTTTAATTTTATCTAATTTTGTTTTATTTCAGCTTTAACTAAATTATCAAAACAAATGTAATAGTTTTTGTTTTATTTAACAATAACAAAACTTGTTCAAATCCTTCTAAGTTCATTAAGTTTCTTAAGTTTATTCTTTTGGGGCCTGAAACTAAAATTAATGTAATTATTTACTTATCAAAACAAATGTAATAGTTTTTGTTTTATTTAACAATAACAAAACTTGTTCAAATCCTTCTATTAAGTTCATTAAGTTTCTTAAGTTTATTCTTTTGGGGCCTGAAACTAAAATTAATGTAATTATTTACTGAGAATCTTCCATGTTTCACCTGATTAATTAAAAAGATCTTACTTAAAACAATGATTTGTTAACTATTTCATTTATTTCATTTCCGAATGAATGAATGAATGAATATTTAAAAAATAAATAAATAATTGCACAATTTTCAGGAAGTCTGCAAAATATGGCACCTCAATGCTCTGTAAACAACTCCAGTTTGGGGTTGAAATGGTGCACCTTTAATGGGTAAAAAAGGTATCACAGCTCCACTTTAGCAGTGTGAGTTTAGGGGCCTATCGTAGCTTACATCTGTTTCAGACTACACTGCACACCAGCTAGCCATAATTCTGCTCACTCTGCGTGTTAATCTGTTCATACTGCGCTTGGATCAGACGAGGGGATCAGGAGAGAGCTGCTCAACTCATCTCACATTTCTGAACTTATCACCCCTTTCCTCTACTGCCCCCTCCAACATTTCACCTTGATGTGACGACAGACCTGGAAAGACCTAACCTTTGTTGTTAATTGCGCTTGCCTCATGTTTGGAATAGCAGAAGCAAAACGGACAAGAAAATAGTGCCTATTTGGAGTGCATATTTGTGGCTGAACTGCAGTGCATACTTATACAAACTACAACAAAAAGCGCTGGAATGGTCGCAAAGTTTTGGTCTTATTTTAAATTCCCGCTAAACACGTCAACCTTTACCAACGTTTTTTAGTTCATCCTGTTTGAAACTGCAGTGGGAAAGTCGCCATGCACGCTGCAGGCACATCACTGGAACCACATGGGAGTCTGTAATTACCCACAATGCAGCACTGGGATCAGTGTACTTTCTCTCTTTACTTCTGTTAAAACATAAGTATTTCTGCTGCTCTCCAACCTAGGTTTCGATCCAAACTCATGTGACTTTCTTTTTTCAGTGGAACACAGAAGCTGTTCTGAAGACTATTCTAGTCACTCTTTTCAGTGCAATTACAATGGAGACTTAAGTAGTTAACGAAATATGCATGTATTATAAGTGGAATTTTAGTATTATTTGTATACTAATATTGTATATATTAATATTTGGAATTAGCTTTTATTTTTATATTGGCTTTCAGGTTTTAATAATTTTATGTGCTTTTGCCATTTTTATTTCTATTTAGCTTTAATTTATTTTTATTTCAGTTTTAGTTGTATTCATTTCAGTGCTTCAAATTAAGCTTATTTTATTTCAGTCAGTAGTCAAGGAAACATTTCTGTTCAAGTTTTTCCATCTAATACTAATGTTTTATTTCAGGTTTATTTTAATTTAATAAAAATGCATTTTTATTGGTAGGTTTTTAATAACAACAACAACACTGATTCCTGTGAGTCAAGAGTTATTCTTTTGAAAAAAAAAGGACATAACTGCACCATAAAATTACATAAGTCATCCATATAACTTGAGAAACATACACCAAGTCTTCTGAAAATGTATGTTATTTATTGAGAATCTTCCCCGTTTCACCTGTTTCATTAAAAAGAGCTGACTTGAAAAAAATAATAATGAATTCAGTCTTCAGAATTACTACTTTTGTGTTCCAAATAAATAAATACAGATATGAGAAACTGAATGAATGATATTTTAGAAACTGAAGAAATAATTGCATAATTTTCATATTTGGGTGAAGTAAGGAAGTCTAGAATGGAAGAATTTAAGGAAGTCTGCAAGATATGGCACCTCAGTGCAGCAACTCCAGTTTGGGGTTGACTGGGTAAATGGTGTCCTTTAAAGGGATAGTTCACCTTCAGTTACTGGTCCCCACTGACTTGCATATATATATATTTTTTTAATATTATGGAAGTCAATGGGGACCAGCAACTGAAGGTGAACTATCCCTTTAACGGGTAAGAAAGATATCATGGTTCCACTTTGGGTCCATGAAGAGGGCACTGGGAGTTTAGGGGCCGACACGGAGTGAAATAAGGCAGGACTGATTAAGATAGACTGCTGATAAGGGTCCAGCATTCACAATGGCTTCCATACTATTCGTGGAGCGAGCGACACACGGTCGCATGCAACCCTACACAAGCACACAGGAATGCTCTCTCTCTTACCCCGTCACACACACACACAGGACCGCGCCGCCATACCATTGGATATCTTAGAATCAGTGTGGAGGCTGGCAGACACGACCCTTTGAAATGCGATCCTCAGCCTTTCCAAGAGCAGCCTCTTGCCCTAATTAGATGATTATATCCAGAACAACATTATTTTAACTCAGGAGAGGAGAAAAAGTCTTTATTACTCAGTAAATTCCTCCTGACTTGCTATTTGTAACCGTGGCTAAGAGTTACCAACTTCAAGCTGTCAAATGAGTGCCAGATTGTGTCGAGTTTCGAAGCTTTAGAAGAGGGAATCATTTCTTTAGATTAGTTCCGCTCTCGGTTCCTCGCCACAGGCTCGTGCGCGCACATCCAATTCATCACGTCAGATCGCACTGGTCCAGCTGTGGCGAGACTGGGCTTTTTCTTTTTTTTTGTGCGTAAAGGGCTGTGTCCACAAACTATTCTACTTAGAAAACAAGCACTCAGCGCACAGCCCTGCATGCAATAAACACATTTTTGTGTCCAAGTTCAAGAGCCCCACTTGTTCAGACCGAGCACTCTGTGTCCTGGGATGTCCTGGGTAAAAAGTCAAGAAGATAAACACTTGGATAATTAAATAATGGTGATCAAAGACTGTTTGTAAAGGGCAGCTATTGCAGCACAGACTTTGATGTCTTTACAAGTTGACTAGCCTCTTAAGACAGACATTATAAATTACAAACCGACTCACTCGTCGCATCTTAAGAAGGGAGTCTTCGGTCTAAACTCCCAAAATGTTGTCACTGTGTCCAGAAAGTTATTTGTCTTCCCAACATGAGAAGGCTTGTTAGTGGTGGAGGGGAAATGTCGCATTGCATCTCCTCTTGGCAGAAGCAATGGTAATTTAGAGGCTGGAGCGAGCTGTGGAACAAAGGAGGGTTCAGCTCTGGGCGGAGAGGAGTCTCTAGCATGTCATTTCAGCGGTCGTCCATATATCTAAAAAAAACTAAAAACAGAACGTGCCTTTCAGATATTTCCCTAAACTCTGTTTGCCCCATAATCATGTAGAAAATGACAGTGTGTTTGCATTGTCCAAGCGGCAGAGGCCTGTTCTAAACACACACTGAAACTGCGAAGACAATGATGGACCTGTGGAAATTATAGGGGTTCTGCATTAAGTTTGCTTATACATCCACACACACTTTACATAAAAGGCAAGCATACTGCAGAAAAAATTATGTAGACTTGTTGTCTTCTGCTGACACCAGGGTTGGGGACTAACTAAAAGTGGTGACACTACTACTAAGTAACTACTTTCATATGGAGCTTTGCAAAGTGTGATTCATTCTAGTGAATCGGTTCATTCAGATGACCTATTATGCCCCTATTTACAATAATGCAGTATAAGTCTCAGGTGTCCCCAGAATGTGTCTGTGAAGTTTCAGCTCAAAATACCCCACAGATCAATTATCATATCATTTTGAAAATGGCTACTTTGAGTGGAAGTAGCCACGTAGTGTTTTTGAGCATGTCAGAATGGCAGCACAGTGGGCGTAAACTTGCAGATTAAGTGGCGGTAATATTATAATAAGATCCCCTTTCTACCTTACCAGAAACATTTACTGGGTTAATCTTTTTCACGCTTCTTGGGTTGGCAGATGTACCGGGGACCCAATTATAGCACTTACACATGGAAAATTGTCATATGTCACCTTTAAATGATCAAATTGAAGTACTGTGTACACTCAATCATTCAAAAGTTTGGCATCTGAAAGATTTTTTAAATGTTTTTGAAATAAATATTTTACACTCACAATTTATTTGATCAAAAAGGTCACAATATTATTGTGAAATATTGTTAAAATTTAATGCTGCTTTAATTAAATTTCTGCTGCTTAATATTTAAAATTTTTTGGATGAAACTGAAATATTTTGGTTTTTTAGGATACTTTGTTGAATAGAACATTGAAAAGAACTGCATTTATTTGAAACATATATCTTTTGTAACTTTATAAATGCCTTTACGGCCACTTTTGAACAATTTAATGCATGGGTTAAAATTTTTAAAATGGTGATTTTGTTGTATTTAGTATAATATCCCCTAATTGAAATTTATTTAAATCTCACTATTTTGTGCCAGCAAAAGTATGGTTCTGATTAATTATATTATAGGAAAGTGATATTTTTATTAGCTATACTTTTAATTCTAAATGAATAAAATAAATATAACAAATTTAAAAACTTTGCTGGCCAGTACACCCCAAGACGATTCAACAATTTAATGCATGGGTTAAAATTTTAAAAATGGTGATTTTGTTGTATTTAGTATAATATCCCCTAATTGAAATTTATTTAAATCTCACTATTTTGTGACAGCAAAAGCATGGTTCTGATTAATTATATTATAGGAAAGTGATATTTTTATTAGCTATACTTTTAATTCTAAATGAATAAAATAAATATAACAAATTTAAAAACTTTGCTGGCCAGTACACCCCAAGACGATTCAAAATAATAAGAGCTCTCTAGAAACAAAATATAAGCCATAGGTACTTCCTGTTGATGTCATTGCAGAGGGGGAGAGATCCAATGAAGATTGAAGGTGACAGGAAATGCTCAAATGTGGTCAGGGTCATGCCTGAGAAGGGTTACAAGAGCATGTGATGACTTTTTCCTGAAAACACACTTTCTATGCCTCCATGTCACTCCTTCCTGTTGCTGTGCCATGAGGGCTAACAATGTTTTGTCTTAAGATTCTGTTTCTGTTTTCTTAACCTGAGTACTAAACACATAGTCAAGAATGTTTTGATATCTCTATTAGGTCTGCACAGGATTTAAAGGGACCTGTTTGAGCAAGAAAAATAAAACACTTTACAGTAAGACGGAAACTGAAACTGGCTTCTCTACAAATGTGTCTTTAAATTTGATGGTGGGAGACAAATTAAAGAATGAATAAGAAAAAAATGGAACCTTTTGAAAGAAAGTGAGAAAGAACACCCTGAGCAAAGCAAAAGTTTTCTTACAGATGCTTGGCTTTGTGCCTGTTAGAAAGGAGGTCATGGAAAATGCTCTCCGAATGGGCCAAATAGCAGTTTATGAGTATTTCTGTGGCACGAGTCCATACCACTGGGCACAAGAAAACCTGCATACTCCTTTCAAAATAAACAGGGAATATTCAGAAAGTAGTCACAATCAAAAGAAGTCAAAAAATACATTTGAATCGCAGTATCTATACTTTTCAAGAGTTCAAAGAATGGTATGACATTGCATGGTTTCCTGGTTCTTCACAAATTATGAAATATGCTGTAAGAATGATTTTGCATTTTAACCTTTGCATTTTAAGATGTTTAGTAGTTTAATAGGCATCTTACATATTTAATTGTATTTGTAAATCTAATATTGATAGATAGATAGATAGATAGATAGATAGAACACAAAAAGTATAAATTATATACGTATACACTCTAAAAAATGCTGGTTTATTTTTTTTAACCCAAATGCTGGGTTCAGCCCGTTGGGTCATTTTATTGGGTTGTTTTTAAAGGGATCATATGATGCGATTTCAAGTTTTCCTTTCTCTTTGGAGTGTTACAAGCTGTTTGTGAATAGATAAGATCCCTAATTGGGCTGTTATTTTTTCTACCCAACCGCTGGGTTGAGCTTGTCTCCGATGAAACAACCCAGTTGCTGAGTTACAGTCAGAGCTCGGGCTTTTTGAGTCCTCTACAGGAGAGAGCCATTCTCGCCGATTTGGTGCACTTCTTCAGCGAAATAAAGGTTTGTATACATTTTATTTCATTTATAAAGTCTTTACTGTGCTGTAAATTGTATTATTTTAAGCAACACAACATAAGGACGAGATGTCAGTCAGCTGCATCAGCAGCAGTCACTTCGCATGATGGAACATAAATGGATTTTATTCGTTATAGTACTGAGTTTGTTAATTTGATATTAAAATATGTTATCTAATCTCAGTACTGTTTGCGGTTGAATACGCTTTAATTAAAATGCTACTTTTAAATGTTACATTTTATGTCTAAAATGCTTGCGAAACGAGTTTAAATGTATGTAATATTGTAAACTATGCTGTATTCACCCAAATAAATTCAATTTGTCTTATATTTTGTCCAAGTGTTCTTGCTTAATAATAAATGTTCATCTTTTGATTATTGCTGTTGCCTCTAGTAATTCTGTGTGTTTTTTAATTTCCAGTCCATTTTAAGCCAACAATATAGTAATTTTTAAACAATAGATGACTTAAATAAAACAACCCAGGATGTTTGGTAAAAACATTTAACCCAATCAGCTGGGTCAAAATAATCCAGCATGTGTTCTGTCCAATATTTACCCAGTGCTCGGTTGCCAAATAGCCCAAGTTGGGTTGTTTTTAACCCAACATTTTTAGAGTGTATAAATAATATATACAAGAAAACATTAAAAAATATATCTCAGATTCATAAATATTTTTTAAAAATCTGATTTTAATACTTTTATAATGATCAACTATTTGTCAATAAGAGACTGAAGTCCAGCTGCTAAATACAATGGTCAAATTCAGTGATTAAGTCTAGCACAATTTAGCAAAATTACTAAAATGACTCGCAGCATCTAATTTTTGCTGATAAACACACTCTCACTGTTTCACTCAGGGACAGGGTCACATTAAAAATAAATTAATTACATAAGTACTCTGCATATCCTATGCAACAGTTCTCCATGATTCAGGAAGTCATAATAGCAAATGTGGTGAGAGCTTAGGGTGAGGGTCAGTATGATTCAATGCCATCTGAAGTCACTGGCCAACCAGGTCCAGCAGGTGAACAAACATTGGCCTCTGAAGTTGTCCCAACACTCTGGGAAGTTGCGGCTGTCATCGCTAAACTCCAGTCTGGATCCGGCAGTATATACAGACTGCAACTCTCTCAGATGGAAAATCTGAAGAGTTCCTCTCATTTAATTATTCTTTCCTCTCGCTGTCCAACACAAGTCATCACGTTCTGCTTATGTACACAACAAATACCCTTACCAAAAAGTAGTATACTTCAAGTTTATTTTAGTAAGTATACTTAAGTAAAGTGGTACCATGAAGAGAAAAACAAAAAGGACAAAAAAATGATGGTTATTCAACCGATCATCTAGCAATAAGAAAACGTTTAGGGTAGTTTAGTCTCCACGCATTGGCTGATTCTCATCTGAATGTCGATGCAAACAAAACACAAGTCTCAAACAACCTTGGCGAGAATGAGCAGCACATTGCTTAATTTCTCCAATGCAACTGAATCCTATTAAGATCTGGGTGGTATTTCCTCTGAAATGCAGCAAGCAGTGCTAGAAACCCAAGAAAAACACCACCAGGAACAAAAAAATAAATGGCTGTAAACAGTGTATTAAGGGGATGTGATCGTGCTCTTGTTTGTTTGTACTTGCTGCCTGGGTTCACTGCTGCCGAGTGGACTGGCAGAGGAAAATAGGGTCTAAGGGACCAAGCTGTAATGGGGCCATCAGGAAGGAGCGATGGGGACATGTCTCTACAGACCCCCAAAGGCCATCTGGACTAGAGACCTGCGCGGGACGGATTTTTCAGTCCCGCTCCCGCAAGATTCTGTCCCGCGCCCGCTCGCTCCCTCAAAAATATGGTCCCGCGGGTCCCACAGTACTCCCGCGGGAGTGCAGGTCTCTAATCTGGACCTTCCCCTAAAGACAGTGACTGAGCCCCGGCTGACCTAACATTCAGGTCACCCTCAATCCTTCAAAGCCACCAGAGAAAGCACCTGGACTTCAGTTCCTCCCTTTGCTAGTTTCTGTCTCTTTTACTTGCAGTAAGACACACAGCCATAAATAAATGCTTCTGCTCCAGTCTCTCCGTCTTGCCCTTCATTCTCTTTCTCTCATTTCCATCCATGCCAAAATCTTGTGGTCAGCATGAGGGCAAACCTAATGGACTTAATGACTGGCCAGAGTTCAGTGAAGTCACTTGAACCAACAGAAATGCCGAACGTGAACTAGATTTAAACAGATCAGACTTAAGGGTGAAGTGTTCGCAATATAAATATTTTCAAACAGGTTTCCCAAACACTACCACCATCTGCCATTGCCCCGTCCCCAAACTCATGACATTGGCGAAGTCATTCTTCGTGCAGTCGGGATGCAGCAATGTTTTGAGCCGATTTTTAGAGAAAACAACCAACACCACCTATGAATTATAGTCATCTCTGCTCATTAATCAGGACTTGGAGATGATATTTTAACAACTTCACCCATAAGATGTTGTAATTTTTAAGGCAATTCTTGAAACATCCTTTCTATTCTTTGTTACTCTCATCTCTCCAATAATTCCCTCTGAAATCTAGTAAACCAGGTACATCCAACTCCTTCTATCGCACTCACCCACAATGCACCTGGAGTGGGGCCAGGGCTGCTGTTAATTGGGTCTCATTATTAAGTTAAGTGTAGCGCAGGTGGCGGTGCAAGAGCTAATGAGCAGAAGGGAGGCAGGCTGTTTTAGCCCAGCCATTAGAAAAATTACTTGAGTGGAAAATTAACGCAGTACTCAATGGCAGAAAGAGTCTGACTGGGCTTTCTGATTAGACTAAACCCTAGTCTGTATTTTTAGGTTAAAGGACTACCAAGAAGCAGTAAGCATTAATTTTGGAGAACAACAATGCTGAATTATTTTTACTACAATATCATAAGGATAACAAACACCAAAAATACAGTTTCTTAATCATTAGATATACTTTCGACATAGTTCATCCAAAAATGAAAATTGTGATCATTTATTATTGTTCTGCAGAACACAAAAGAAAATATGTTTTTATTCCTACAGGAAAGTCAGTGGAGTCCAAAACAGCATTGGACCCCAATGAGGGGGAAAAAAGTCCCATGTAGGTAAGTAGCTAAATTATGACAGAATATTAAATTACACTACATGGTGGATCTAATAATGAGGTTTGATTAAATGCTGTCAATTAAACAGCCTTAGTGTGCATTTTGTTGAACCTAAAGCTTTATTGTGCTAGACTGAACCAAAGTCAAAAATCTTTTTTTTCATTGCACAGTATTCAACAATATAGTAGGTCAGACTGCATTAACACTATATGTACCATTTTATCAATACTTACAATAGTTAAATTGGACTCAAAAATAGTTACTGTAAATTGGACTCAAAATGTTCCAAAATACACCATGAGTAATATGGTTGACATTCTATCATGCTATAAGAATGCTAACAATAAACACAGAAAACAGCCAAATCCATGCTCTACTACAAATGTAGCAAGCTTAATTGTTCCACTACATACAATAATAAAGAAACATTTTATACTGGGGCAAATGTTCTCAAGTCAAATTAATCTGAGTAAATCTAATAAGTCTTCTCCATATTTTCAGTAAAAAAAAATCAAATTTGTCCATAATTGTAATATTTGTAAACTGGCAGAACTGTGTAGGGAACGTTGCCAGTGGAAAATATTCTTAAACACTATATCAAAAATAAAACAGAAAATCTAGACAAAATAAACTTTTCACTAATTTTGAGTGGTCTTCGGGCATTGTTTTCATTTAAGTGATTAACAGAGAAGTTAACACAGGAATAATATTTTTGTTTAAAGGAGGATTACTTCAGAATATACACGGAATGGCTTTAACAGCATTAAGATTGACTTTTGGAAAAGACTTGTGTGAGAATCACTGGCTGCATGACGTGTGTGTTTGTGTGCACAGAACAGCCTGTTTTTGTTATTGAGTGACTGGCGGACGTTATGTTGAGAGGAGGGCTAGAGACCCAGGCGGTGTTGATATCCTGTGCATGAATACTCATGACCATCCACAAAAAATAAATGCCACACACTGGCAGATCCCATTAAAATTCAAAGGCTTTTCAGAACAGTACATTGCTATATCTCTAAAAAAAACCATGGCTGGCACACAAGCTGCAGGAAAACACATTATGATCACATTAAGAGAAAGCAAGAAGAGGTCACATAAGGAGTCTGTTATGGAGAGGAAAGTATCAAAACAAAATGTTTTTGAAGTAGCTTTTCCATGCAAACAGAGCAGAAGGGACAGCGAGGCCTGTACTGCGAGAGACTCGAAGGCGCGCAAGTGTTTGGATGACTTTGAGGGGGTTTTCTTCATGCAGCCTCTGTTAAATTATCAAAACACAACCGCACCAGTATTCATTTGCAGTTTATCCCCCCAAAAGCAGCGTATCTTGACCACACAGTGACAATTTTCTTCCTGGGAGATGCCCAGGAGATAGCCGGCTCTGGCTTTGAAACTCTGCTCCGCAGCTTAGGGGCATAAATAAACATGCAGCACAGGGGCTCCTCGCTGATATTAAACTAGCCAGGGAGATCAGCTGAGTGTTTTAGCCTGGCTGAGGCCCCGAGAGTCAAGATGGCTGGACATGAAACAGCAGAACAAGGAAAAAGATGAGAACAGTAGTAGGGCTGTGCGATATTGAAGAAAAAATGCGATATGCGATAACTCATTAAATAATGCGATATTCGATTTACGATACGATAATGCTTAAAGTGCCACATGCTCAGATGAAACCGTTTTACTCAGCTGTTGCGGAGCCAGTTCTGTGAACTTCTATAACTATCTTGTGTCATATATATATATATATGGTTATTTGTATGTATGTATGTAAACTTCTATAACTATCTTGTGTCATATATATATGGTTATTTGTATTTGTAACAACTTCTGAAAGTGAACGGTAGTGTTTTACTCTAGCATTACATAAAAATGTCATTTTAACATTAGTGTAATTATTTTAACATGAGTTTAGGAACTGAATAATAAAAAGGAAAAATACAACACTGCTTAGTATTTACTCTATGAATTCAATATGCACTGATTCTTATTTAAGCTACAAAAGTTATTTAGGTAAGAGCAGTGAGTGATTTTCTCTTTGTCTTTTGTTCATGGCCCCAAATATTGCAAGCCGTAGCGATATGTATATTGCGATATGTACATTCGCGATATTTCGATAATTTCGATATATTGCACAGCCCTAAACAGTAGTGTGAACCTCTCAACAGAACAGGATCTCAATAGGCACTCATTTGCACAGTTTCAAAAAAACTAGAGAGTTGCACAAGCAGCTACCTTCTATGGCAGCATGCTAACTTGATGACAATTGATTTGGAAACATCTACAGTGTCTGTGGGACACAAAGGAACACAAAGAAAGAAAAAAGAAAATAGAAAATAATTTTAGGGCTATGAAGCATGTTTTTAGCAGCATGAAAAAACAATATAGTTTTGTAAAAAAAAACATTTATACTAAAATTCAAAAATCTGAAATTCGGTAAGATTTTATAATGTTTTTGAAATAATTATCTTCTGCTTACCAAGGCTGCATTTATTTGATCAGAAATACGGTAAAACAGTAATACTGTCAAATATTATTATGGTTTAAAATAACCATTGTATTTGAATGCATTTTAAAATGTAATGTGTTTCTATAAAGGCAAAGCTGAATTGAAACTGAATGTTGAAAGTTTTCTTATTTTGTGTTGAAAGTAGTTTTTTTTGGAATTCTCTGGTGAATAGAATAGAATAAAATAGAATAGAAGTTCAAAAGAAGAGCCTTTATTTTAAATAGAAATCTTTTACAAATGGCTTTACTATCATTTTTGATCAGGTGTCCTTGTTAAATAAAAGTAATTTTAAAAAGTACTAACCTTAAACTTTTGAATGGTTATGTATTTTAGAAAATGAAAAGATACGTTTTTAAAAACATTGTTGAACATTGCAGAAACATTGTTTTTTTTAAAAAAGTTTCAAGATTTTCCAGAATATTTTAACCTATTTGTTTGGGGGGGGAATAGTTGACTTCACAATATCACATTTGATATCTTTCATATTATTGTACAGGGTTTTTACATCCATGAAAATATAAATATTTTTTGGAAGGGAGTCCCTTTTGGGGCCAGCTATATTTATGGACCATCATACTTGGGGGCCCCTGTCTTTAAAGACAGCATAATTATTTCCCTACATTCTGGGTACTTACAATGCCTAAAAACACTGTCTATGGAGCCAGTTCACTAAATTTCAGAACAGAGCGTCTGTAAATATGGTTAGTTTTGTGCTCACATTTTTCTCTCTTGGCTCAAAGGATACAGTAATTGAGCTGTAATTGAGTGTCTAAGCCTCACCTCCCCTCTTCCTCTCATTATTCCCCATGCTTAGGCTCCTTGGCCTGAGCTCAGGCACTGTGGCTGGGGTGTGGGAGGCCAGAGGAGAGCCTCTTCCTGTCAAAGTATTGTCTTCCAACCGACCTGTTGCTGACGAAGAGCACTCAGGCCTGCATACAACCACACAGGTTCAAAGAGCGGCCAGTGACACAACAGCGCAGAAAGAAAGAGAGTATGGAGGAAATACAGTTTTAATTTCTCTCTCTTGCCACCCTGAATCCTGCAAAAACCTTTTCTCTTCCAGTCAGCTGAAGGTTATTAGCGAAAGGACCCTTGACACAATAACGGATCTTTTAGGAAACAGCGCTCAGAGTTATTTTTGACAGACTAGCATAACAATGAGCTCAATGTTACTTAACACATAAGCTTGTTTTCAAAGTATGCTTTTCAGCTTCTGCACAATAAGATCTAATATGTGGATTCAGTAAGTGTTGTTCTTCATATCCTTTGTTACTTTTTGCATTGTATTATTGTATGGGGGTACATACAAACTACACCCATGGGGGTTGAGGCTGAACTACAGAAAGCAATGCCAAAAAAGTTAATAAAATTCTACAATAATTTGTGCAATGCACTAACTTTTCGAGCATCAGCAGTTTGTGTCCCTCACTGATGTATGAAACCGCCTGAAGCTTGCCAAGAACTCCTACAAATTGAGGTCTGAGCTCTCTTGTCTTGAACAGAAATAGCTGACCATGACAAAGTACACTTTGATCTATCTATCATATACAACAGAAGAAATTGATGGCTCTGAAGCAGCAAAAAAAGCACAACAAACCATTCAAACATTTACATTTGCTCTCAACGCATTGGTACCGTAAAGTTGCCAAAACCAGCAATTCACAAATTCACTTCGCGTTCATATTATCCAGCTAGAGACTCGACTCCAGCTTTAAAAGGTATTTGGCACGAATTAAGGCAGAAAGAGTAGATGGGATGGTTACACTAAAGGGATCTTATGTGAATGTGCGAACCAATGAACACAGCAAAGCACTGTTTCTCATGCGAAGAGTGTTTATAAGCCTTAAAAGTCCATCAGCGAAAAACAGCGTTTAATGAGTCAGAACAAAGGTGAAAAATGTTATGAAAAACTGTTTTTGACTCAAAAACCATTTACCCAAACACTTACGCTACCATTTGGGGCCAATATGATTTTTTGAATACTTTTAGTCAGCAAGGGTGCTCTGAATAGATCAAAAGTGACAGTAAGACCTTTACAATGCTACAAAAGTCTACTTTAAATAGGCCTAAATGTTGTTCTTTTGAACTCTCTATTGATCAAATATCCTGGTTATCATGGTTTCCACAAAAATATTAAGCAGCACAATTGTTTTTAACATTGATAATAATAATAAGAAAGTTTCTTGAGCATCAAATCAGCATATTGGAATGATTTCTGAAGAATCATGTGACGCTGAAGACAGGGGTTATGGCTGCTGAAAATTCAGCTTCGCCATCAAGGAATAAATTACATTTTCTAAAGTGTTTTTGAAAAATCATTTACTCTGCCTTTAATGAGTCAGAACAAAGGTGAAAAATTTTATGAAAAACTGTTTTTGACTCAAAAACCATTTACCCAAACATTTACGCTACCATTTGGGGCCAATATGATTTTTTGAATACTTTTAGTCAGCAAGGGTGCTCTGAATAGATCAAAAGTGACAGTAAGACCTTTACAATGCTACAAAAGTCTACTTTAAATAGGCCTAAATGTTGTTCTTTTGAACTCTCTATTGATCAAATATCCTGGTTATCATGGTTTCCACAAAAATATTAAGCAGCACAATTGTTTTTAACATTGATAATAATAATAAGAAAGTTTCTTGAGCATCAAATCAGCATATTGGAATGATTTCTGAAGAATCATGTGACGCTGAAGACAGGGGTTATGGCTGCTGAAAATTCAGCTTCGCCATCAAGGAATAAATTACATTTTAAAATATATTCAAACGGAAAACCGTTCTTTTAAATTGCAATAATATTATTCTATTTTCACCAGTAATTGCAGCCTTATTTCAATAGCATTAAAATAATCCTACTGACCCCAAACATTTGAACAGTGTTGTATTAGACAATTTACAGTATCAGAACTCATTTCATATGCCATGAACTGTTTAAACCCCTTTCCATCATAATAAAACTAACCTTATCATAACCTCCATGCTTCATTCACAACAGAGGACACTCAGCATGACAGAGGCCTCTATAAATAGCATTTCATTGAACAATGTTGTGAATGGGAGGTACTGAATGCCTGCTACAGTTGCAAAGGTTAAAAGTTAACAGTAAGCAAATATTTGTATTGCATATTAATTAAACACAGACTAAAGAAGAAGAAAAAAACTCTTGAATACAGAAATTCTTTTGATCCGCAACCACAGTTCGATTAGAAGTAGTAGACACATAAAGTCTCTGAAAGGGAATGTAGCGCTTCCCTGTAAAAAGGAGCTAATCCTTATTTTGTAGTTGGATGCAAACAATGGCTGAGCTGTAGATCATGCCTGGTGTTGGGCAGAGGCCCAGACTGTCAAGGACGCAGTGAGCAGACTTGATTCATTGATCATTAATTCAGTTTACTAACATTGATTTACAAGCAAGCAGTGTCATGGACCCATTCTGGCATAGATTAAAAGGTCTGGCATCAAAATCATGCTTTTACCAGAGCAGGAAGAAAAAAACGTTCAAATAAATGAAAGGAATTATTCCGATGCAGTTGTTTCAACTCAAAACCATAAAAAAGAATTTGACTGTCTGTCTTCCCTCCAGACAAACTGATCTACAGTAGCTCTTCTCCGCAAACTTTACATCATCCATCATACATTTTGCACAACAGAAATTCAAGTACTTATAAAAAAATATGTGAGAACTGCCATATTCTCAAAGTAAAGCATAAACATGAACTCTTGTTTTGGATTCTGCATTCATGGAAAGTAGCAGGCCTCAATGCCAAAGTTGTTGCCAAGCAACCACATTGGATTTGTAAGCTTAAGAAATAAAAATAGACTCTGAGCATATGTTCTGTTGGGCTGACTGGTGTTCTTAAAGTATAATGTTACATTAGCACTAATGATTAAGATTTATCATTGCTCATTTGTTATTAAAAATATTTAAGTACCATTTTATTAAAATGTAATTAAATCACTGTTCTGTAAAAAAATTTAAAAGTTAAACCAAATATTAATATTAATTCATATAAATAATTATAATATTATATATGTGTGTAATTATGAATGAATGAATGCATAAATAAACAAACAAACAAACAAGTAAATACATTTAATTACTGGAATATTTCATGAAATATTTACAATGAACAAAGGAGCACTTACTTTCTGTCTCTGTCATCTCTATGTACAGTATGTATGCAAAACACTCTTTGTCTTCCTAATATATCATGAGCCTTCATTTATTCTATAGATTCTCACATCGGATTTTTAAATGTAGGTTAATAAAAAGTGAAAACTTGGATGGTATATTTCAAATTTCTCTTTATGAAAAAACTTTCTCCAAGTATTAACCATCAAAAAAGTAAAAGTCAGGACATTAAGAGGTACAGGCTCTTTCAGCAGGCCAGGGGAAAAACAATGAGGTGCTTCAAGCCTGAAGGCCATGATACCTGATCATCAAACCACCGCCAATTAGAGCATTAGGAGAAGTCGTTTATTTTGCCTATGTTAAAAAAAAAGTCCTAAACTCTGTGAACCATTCCCTCATACCCTGCTGAAATTTCATCCAGAGTGTGGCCCCACGGAGTGAGAGACAGAGGGATATTGAGGGGCAGTGTGAGGGAAAGACTGAGGGAGAGAGAGAGAGAGAGAGAGAGAGAATGCGAGACCCCAGAGACGTAGACCCCTGGTGCAGACTCTGCCAGTCCTATGCAAATCCAAAAAATACCAGGCAATTTTTTTCCCTCTGACACTTTCTACTCTTCCTCTTTCTTGCACTATACCTTGCTCCCACCTTCCACTATTCTAACCCAATAGGCAATAGACGTGTGTGTGTGAGTGTGTGTATATATATATACTGCTAGGTTTGATATCGTCATTTTTCACACTGCAACAGCATGTAACTGTGGTTGTCATTTACTGTATTTACAGCAGTGAGTGGATCCAAATTAAGCTGCAAAATGGACCATAATTTATACCACATGTCACAAGTATAGACATGTGACACTAAGTCAAAGGTATCATCTCTAAATGTTGGTGAGACAATTTGAGAGAGAATTGAGACACAAAGGAAGTGTAAAAATGGGTTTCTCTACATCTCTGTCATCCCTAGCTATTGTTATCCCAAAAAGAACAAACCTAACAAGGCTACTTACAAAGAAGAGATGAAAACTGTACGGACTAAGCAGTGGTTCATTCTCTGTATGGGGATGGTGGTGAAAGGCCAATTGAAATCATATAATAACCCTTTTTTGGGTTACCAAAAACGGCAATAACCCGTTTTGGGTTTCCAAACTACTCTAGATCGGACCAATCCTCATTCTATGTTTTCAGGTTATTTCAGGTTACTGTTTTAGTAACTGAGACTCTTTTTAACTCTGTGACTGTATTTTCTTTATTACTGTTACATATCAGAGTGATTCAGCTTCATCAGAGAAGAGACATTGTTTCGTGGAAGAGGAGAAGTTAATGTTTTTGATTATAGTTTATGACAGTAATGATGCACACGGATAAATCATTTTTAATCAACTTCAATTTTACATAAGAATGATGACTTTAAGAAAGTTATTATGTGACAAGTAGATAATTATTTTGCAGAAACAGACTGAGACAAATATGACTTATAGTTTAATATAGATTTTTGACACTAGTAAAACATTAAAGAAATGTACATGTCACAGGATGTCACATGGCTACATTAATAATCAGCATTTGCAACAGGTTTCAAATTAACTGCTACTGAATGATCAAATAACAGATGCAAATCCGGTTTGTTTTCCATTTCCAAGTATTTTTATTATAGAACTCTACATTCAATTTTAAAGAGTATAGTTAGGGTAGGGTTGCTTTTAACTCTTGCTCCAGGCCCATGACTTGAATTTTGGTTTGGATCGGATTCTAAATCTTTATAATAACCATAGGTCTGCATTTGATTATATTTATTGTATACTTCATTAATTGCTATTATTTCATTTATTGTATGTTTCACTAATTGCTATTATTTCATATTTCAGGAGATTCAAAAGCAAGTTAGCCTTAAAAATAAAAAAACTATGCTACTTGAAAAGATTGCCTCAATGACATCCACACTAACTTTCAGTAGTAGGCCATAACCTAATCACCTGTAACCATAGAGACTACCGTAAGTATTAACGATAGCAGCCTCCATAACTAATGTATCTCAGCTGACAAAGGTATATTATAGGCCTAGAGATTTAATCGAGACGCCAGTACACCTTAATGAACAGAAAACAGCTTTTAGTTAGTTCGTTTGTTTTTTACCTGTAGAATACAGCATTTGGTCCATGCAGAAGAAGATATGAAAATATGACTTTATTTGACCCTCTAACTCTAGCACTTTCTTATTCTATTTTAATTCTACTTTATCTATATTTATCTTCTTTTTTATTTTTTTATTAAAAAAAAAAAAAAAACACTAGCTTTCTATTTTTTCTATTCTATCTACTTGTTTTTATTTGTGCGTGTATATGTATGTGTGTGTGTATAATATATATATATGTATGTGTATGTACAAACCCGATTCCAAAAAAGTTGGGACACTGTACAAATTGTGAATAAAAACAGAATGCAATGATGTGGAAGTTTCAAATTTCAATATTTTATTCAGAATACAACATAGATGACATATCAAATGTTTAAACTGAGAAAATGTATCATTTTAAGGGAAAAATAAGTTGATTTTAAATTTCATGGCATCAACACATCTCAAAAAAGTTGGGACAAGGCCATGTTTACCACTGTGTGGCATCCCCTCTTCTTTTTATAACAGTCTGCAAATGCACTTATATATTGTTGCTCTTTTGTTAGTTTTGACTGTTTTTATTGTCCTCATTTGTAAGTGCTTTGGATAAAAGCGTCTGCTAAATGACTAAATAAATAAATAAAATAAATAAATAAATATGAGATTAGCTCCGGAGGAAGACTGGATCTGAAATCATAAGATGCCACACTACTCATATTTCGGTCTCCGTAAGTACGAAATTCTACACGAAGAATCGGAACAAACGGGGCGTTCGGGGTGCTAACGCATTTAAAGACGTACAACTAGTAGGCCAGTACGTTCCGTTCACACGTTTACCGAAAATGCGCTTGCCAGTACTGAAAATTTAACAGTTTGGTCATAAAATGTGGTTGTCTCTCGCTGATAACCGATTATGAGTAAACGCAATAAGATTTAACAGGGCTGACAACTTTATTCTCGTGCTGTCGTGTAAACGTTTTCTTCAGGTATTCTTCCAAACTTTTAATAACAGACAATGAAATACCATATTAGGGCTTACATTTTGAGTCACTTCTATATAATAATGTTCAGATGTTTCACTGTAGCAGATAACATTTTTGCTAACATACCATAGGTTTTGATAATCTTTTACAGACTAATAACACAATAGCCTTTATCAAAGGGCCTTTCAGTTACTAATCCTTCACTTTGCCAAGTTATTTAGTTAGCCTGAGGTCATATAATTTAGAACAGTTTGGGTTGTTTGTTTGGTAGTTAATATGTACTATGCGATGAAATAATTTTCATTTTGTTCGCCAATGAATATCATCATGTACATTCATGCATGCTATGAATATTTAATTGGTCTCTGTGGCTGAATGTGCCTCATGCAAGCATGGTGGAGCCCCATGTGACGAACAGCGCCATCTGCCGGAAGCAGCGAAAAAAACATAGGCTATAGCAAATTTTGTGCTGGAGTCTGTCTTTCAGCCTTTAATGCTTTGTAATTGAAAAATAGTTTAACTTTTAAACGAAAGCAATGTATCTGATCACAGTTCTATTGTGAGATGACATTTTGGTCAATATTGTCTAGACCATTTTTGTACTGATCAGTGTCATGCCCTTCTGAGAAAAAAAGCAAGCTTAACCTCAGCTGGTTTGCTGGTCTGTTAGCTGGTTCTAAAAGGGTCTGAGGTACTTTTCAGCTGGTCAGGTGGAGAGAATAACCAGCAAACCAACTAAGACTGATTTAAAACGTTTTCAGCAGGGTAATTTGTCATTATTATCCACAGGGACTTGTTAGCCTGAAGGAACCTGATTTTAAGTATCAGCACAAGAGCACAGTATTGGTAGTTGATTGTGTGGTTTTAGCCTCCAACATTTTGTCTTTAAAAACAGTTTTTAATATCTTCAGTACACCACATCACAAGCATAAAAGAAATACAGTGGAATTTTATGCTTAAAAGCAGCTGGGTTTGTTGGCTTTTATAGGCAACTTTTTATTTGAAAATTTCACTGACCTAATTCCACATCTGATGAATGATAGAAAAAACAAACATCCAATTTATTAATCAAGACCTATATTACCCCAGTGCCCCAAAAACGGCCAAACGGACCTGAACTTGAGCTCCACAAACCAACCGATCCAAACCAAAATTCAAGTCATGGGCCTGGAGCAAGAGTCAAATCTGCAATAGGGAAAAGGATATTTCATACGACAGCCATCCATAGGCCTCCAACAACAACACCTCAACACACAGAGAAAATTCTCCCCCGTCCAGGGCTCGCTGCTGGAACAGAGCATCCGCTTAATCCTGCGCTATAATGAGCTCATTTCACAATGTCATTTGCAGCCTTTTCTTTCTACTATTACAGTCAAACTGAACTCCATTATCTCCAAGGGTTACAGTAAAGAAAACAATCACATAGATCCCATTTCCACAAGTTTGTGTAATCCTCCACATTTGTCAAACAGCAGTAGTTTGTGTATATGTATTTTGCAGGTACATTCAAGTGTCATAAACTTCACTGACTGGATTTTGGATTGCTTTTTAAGAGGGCTATTTAACTTCGGAGAGTTCGGGGACCGCAAAGCAGGATCTCTTCTAATTTTTATAATAATTCTTTTATATTAACTTGGCGAGTAGATTATGTGTAGTATGCTGAATTGCTCAAATCTTATATAATTTCATATCGGTATATATCTTGAAATAGTTATTTTTAAAGGATATTCAACCACAAAAATTAATTGCTTGATTACAATATACAATAATGCCATTAAAAAGTGAAAATTATGTTGTCATTTATTCACCCTCATGTCATTCTAAAACTGTATGACTTTCTTCTGTGAAACACTAAAGGAGATATTTTGCTAAATGTTGGTTAACAGTTTTGGTGACCAATGACTTCCAACGTATGAAAAAAAAATCCTCAAAATATATTATGTTCCACAGAAGAAATAAAGTCATACACACTCTTAAAAATAAAGGCTCTTTATTGGCATCAATGGTTCTATGAAGAAACTTAAACATCCATGGAACCTTTCAAATGCAGAAAAGGTTCTTTATAGTCGAAAAAGTTTCTTTAGATTTCTAAAATGTTCTTCAAAATGGTTCTTTTAGGAACTGTTCACTGAACCAAAAATGGTTCTTCTATGGCATCACTGAAAAAAAACACACCCTTTTGGAACCTTTATTTTTAAGAGTGATTGGCATCAATGGTTCTATGAAGAAACTTAAACATCCATGGAACCTTTCAAATGCAGAAAAGGTTCTTTATAGTCGAAAAAGTTTCTTTAGATTTCTAAAATGTTCTTCAAAATGGTTCTTTTAGGAACTGTTCACTGAACCAAAAATGGTTCTTCTATGGCATCACTGAAAAAAAACACACCCTTTTGGAACCTTTATTTTTAAGAGTGCAGGTTTGGATCAACATGACAGAGAATAAATATTACAGAAATTTGTATCATTTTTGAGTGAACTATCCCTTTAAATCCTCTCAATGGAGCATTAATCAGATTATTTAATTTACTTATACTCAAATAGAAATATTTATAAATAATTATTAATTGAATTTATTTAATCCCTTTCTTCTTTAATCCAGACAGTGTCCGAAAAACTAACCGCAAACCCATCTCCTGAAAGCATCTGATGAGAGGAGATGGCCGCCCAAGACCCAGCACTTAAGCCGAGGTGACAGTGAGTCTGAAAGACATGATGCAAGTCAGAGAAAATTGGAGATAAACAGATAAAAGAATGCACTCTCTGCTGGACGCAGCAGGAAGCAGAGGACAGGAAATAAACCTGTATTTAAGCTGATTACCTGCCCAGTGCCCCAGGCCCTCTTAGTAGCTCCACACTGCCCGGCCTCTCTACATCCACCGCTGTTAATTAGAGTTGTGCTCAGGGGGAAAAAGGCTGCCTTGTCAGCCTGGCAAGAGTGTTAGTGATGGCTGGTTGGAGGGGGATATGCAGGTGCTCTTAATTGGGTCTGTATGCTATATCAGTGGCTGGCCTGAGCATTGGTGGTGATTGCTGTGAGCAGGTGGCCATGGTGGCAGCTCCACACAGGCAGTCCCAGGCCAGCATGTCTGTTCTCGTCAAGACCCGGAACATTGAGCAGACAGTTCTCACTCATTACCCCAAACCTGCGCACCCCTCGTCGCATAGCAACCAAACCCGTGGCCCCTCCACAACACTTCCTCCAGCAGGCCCAAAATCTACCCAACTGTTGCTTTGCGTCTGCAGGCTTTCCAGACTGTCCTTCTCTATAAAAGGGGGTCGTGGGTGAACCTCGGCTGCAACATTCATGCATAAATAATTAAACCTGTAAATGCATACTGGTTTGGGTATGAGGGGGAGTAAATGATGACAGAGTTATATTTTTGGGTGAACTATCACTTTAACAATCAAGCTGAGGGACAAGAAATATTAGTGTCACAGCAGAAGAAGTACTTCTCCATATCCTACTTTTTTTTTGCTCTGTGACGCCTTACGTGATGGGCTTTTTCTCCTCCATGTGTGCGTGCCTCCAGACATGCCAGAACTAGAAGTCATACTCCATGACTTGTGCTATTGAGATCGGTCTGATAACAACTTGTCGTACACATACACAGGAATTGTTAAGATCTTGAAAGCATTCTTGTGAAATCTGCAGCCATCTCTTTCTGGCATAGATCACCATCACCCCCAGATTACGGTAGATATCTTTGAAAAAAAGAAAGGGCTTACTTACAGAACCACCCTTCTTGTGACTTCAACCTCAACACAAGAAGATCTTGACGGACCAGGCCATGTGACCAGAAACAGGGAAAGCATAAAACATCTTCCTGACCATGTAAACATCCAGTTTTGTTTTAGTGAAATGAAAAGAGACAGAGTAGACCCACAGCTCCAGAAATACCTCCGAACTCATTGAAGAGAGGCAACTGTTGGTTTTGGGAAGACCACATGTCATCTGCTGCTCAGCCAGGCACATGAACTTAATTTATTTTTCCATATTTTTATATTAAATCAATCCATTAGAAAAATCAAAGTCACACAAGTACCAGGGAGGTAGCGGGGGAAGGGCCTCAGCGGATAAAGCTGGTGAAAATGTCATGAGTGAATGGAAGTTTGGAAATGAGCTGTAAAAGACTCAATCGTTTAGAAATCTCATTTGACTTTAGCATGGCTTTGGAAAGTGGTATTTGGTGGCATCCAGCCCAGGCAGGGAAATGGCAGGAAATGACATCAGCTGTTGAGTTGCGCAGGGCTGCATTTGTTTAACGGGCTTTGGAAATAAATGGACATTTTACAGGCTTCACACCTACAGCGTATGATTGTGCTGCTCGCTGTGGCATTGAATGTATGTTGACATTATTACATACCGTACAAATATTTGATGGTACTGTATTTAGGTTATAAGATGCAAGCATTCCAATAGTGATGACAGATTGAAACGAAAACATATTGCATATTGAATTCTGAATGCGTTAATGCATAACCACCAGAAAGTAATCATCTGTAACTTATAATGATCTGTCTCCTTGCTATGTCTGCAGGTTTTTGTTTATCTAGTTTTGTTGTTAATGTGGCTTGTCCTCTCATATTGGTAGGGTCAATTGGCAAACAGTTCCTAGAACTGTAAATCAAAATCAATTTTTGCTTTTAAAATGCGCGTTTGCGAACTATGGCTTGGTTAAAGTGTAGTGTAGTCCAATTCACCAACAAATGACTTTTATGATCTGGTTCTGTTTCATGAAACAAAAACAAACAGTGTAATTAAATTCACTTTTAAGTCAGCCAGTTTAATCTGATGAGTGCCTCACTGAATGAACTCATAGCGGCTACTGAATCAACCACTGAATCATCAAGTTATCAATACTTTTAGTTATGACGTATTTTAATATATTACGGGATGGATTGATGGAATATTATTGTAAATATAAATATATATCACTTGCTGTTCTACTGAAATGACTTTCCTTTTCCTTTCCCACTTTTCACTATCCAATCAATTTCCAGTAAATAAGATCAAGATTTCCTTGCCGAATATCCTACTACACTCATAAATATGTCACATTGCAGAAGTTAAAAGTGAAATGGTTGCAAAAAGCAATTCACATTGACTTTAACTGTGGTCTGTGAGTGAGTCAGTGAGATGTTGTCTCTTGGACTTGCTAAAGGTCAGTGTTAACTTAGCAGCCCACCCCTCGGGGCTTAACATTAATATAATAATCCAAACTGGATTCCTGTAGCTTCAGAGCCGAGTTCTCCGTTGGATCAGTGTGTGCGGTTTGGGAGGAATCCACACGGAACCCAAACGGACCCGCTGTAACATACACACCCTGTTGTATGGCAACGGACCCACTGGAATTCCCCTGGCTGATCATTTGTCACGGGTTGAGTTTCGCACGACTGGAATTTCACAGTTTGCACATGCAGAATATCAGACAAGATGTGTGATGTTTCTGCAGTTCAGGGCTGCTTGTGTGCCGTGTCGATCAAAGTGCGCAATGCCGCTGTTACACTGTTCACACACAGCTGTGTGTTCATCGGGGTTGTACTTGGACTGCAGGTGCTAGACCTCAGTGTGGAAGTGTTTGTAAATGAATGGTTTTGTCAATGTGTTCACACATTCCCCCTGGAGCTAATGCAGACTATCACCCCTATAGTTACAGTGTACAGACTCAAACCAAACAACCAACGCAGGTCTTCCATCCCTAGTATCCCTACCGTTCGACGTTATTCAGATATGACGCACAACGCTTTTCCACCTTCAGTAGTTTCGCTCAACCACATCATTTCATTATACAAATCAGTCAGCACTGTAGAATTCAAATCAGTCAGCACTGTCGAATTCACACCTCTCTGTTCTCCTGCTTATTTGTCCCTGTAGTCCTAACATCAATAATGCTTTCCGATTTGCTAGTTCATGACATTGTTGAAGCTTTCATCAATCCAGTGGAACTCTAAAGTGAGAAAAGTTCTTTATTTTGTCAAATGTAAGTGTATGTGTTTTTAAGGGAATTACTGCTTCAGGATTGAGGTCATGGCCCAAGGAGATGTAACAAATGACAACAAGAAGCAGGGCTGTATTTTAACTTTTTTTGCACATAGCACTGGTGCTACAGAGGTTGAAAGTTTTGTAGCACAGGCCAAACAGTTGTAGCACAAGTTAGGGGTGGGCGATATGGCAAAAATATTTTTTGCCATATCGTCCGCGATAACCTCCCCGTGCTGAGTTGCGTCGTATCATGTGTCGACGATAGCCAGAGATATTGTCAAAAGCATCCGAAATTGGCAATATTAAGAGGATTTAGCATTTCCAATTAATGTAGGCCTGTTACATTCTTCTTATTATTAGGCCTATTATTATTAGGTTACTTTTATTATTAAATTACATGAAATTATTGCCCCGCAATAATTTCATAGCGCATCACCGCATTTTTTTTTTTTAAACAGGTCTAATTTATAGGGTGATATCAGGCAAATTGGGCCATCAGGTAAAATGGGCCATTTAAGGTTTGAGTGTCTTATCTCTTTAAAAGTTAACAGCCAATGACTGCAAAGAATTTCAAACTGTTGCCATAACAGTATTTGACATTTAGCAAATTATTTTATTGGTCTGAGGTTGCTCAGGGGTGAGGGGCAATGCCTCATTTTGAGACCTCTCCATAAAAAAGCAAGATGAGTGGCCTGACATATCCAATCTTACTTCTCAATAATAGGGTTGATAAATCAATAAAAAACAAATGCACATTTAGAAATAATGATTCATAACCCATGTCTTGATGGCCTCTGTGAGATAAAATGCTGATTTTGCTAAATAATCCAGATTTTTATATTTAAAAAAAGCATTTTTAGTTACTGGCCCAATTTACCTGAATGTGTTAAGATAAAATGAGCCACTAATTTCAGTTAAAATGGGCCACCTTCAGAGTTGAGTTTAAGCAGAAATTCTGGTGGATCCTTTTATTAAAAAATGATTTATATTATTAATATATTGTATTATTGCATTTGTGACATATCTTTCTCACGTTTTACCTTCTAAATGTGTTTGTATGTGATGTGTGTTTATGTGTGCTCAACTATGTTTGTGTGTGCATGTGTATGTGTACACGCAAACATAGTTGTGCACACATGGGCACAAACTCACTGAAAAGAGAAAGGGTGAAAGAGACATTTTGATATAGAAGTGATAGGTGTTGAAGTAAAGTAGCCAAAACGAAAGAGGCCCATGAGAAAAAGAGCCAAGCCACCTTCTTACCTTTTCATGAGTCAGGAACACCTTGACTACATAAACACAAAGACAAAAAAGCAACAGAAGGCAAAGCAACCAAGGGGAAAAAAGCAAGGTAAAAAGAACCACAGAGAAGAGAAAGATCCCCGCAAGCTTTGCCATTCCCTCTACGGCGACCCCAGTGACCCAAAGGCTACTGAGGACTGGGTGTGCTGTGAGCACTGTAGTGCCTGGTTTCATGAGCGCTGTGGTGAAGAGAATGTCATTTTTGATGACGACAGCTTTATTTGTCAAGACTGTTTTTGAAAAACCTCCAGATCGCGCGCACGCACGCACACACACACACACACACACTAGTTGTTCAGGTTATTGTTACATTTTTTTTAAATAAAATTTATGTTTTATTGATGAAATTGACTGAAAGGTTTGAGTGTCTTACCTCTTCTCTTCAAAATTCTTTGCAGTCATTGGCTGTTAACTTATGGCGGTGGCGGCAACAACAATACTACAGCGAGAATCAAAGTTACGCCTTCTTTCTTTGCTTGAACATTTGGGCGATATTATGCAAATCTTCCCACATCGTGACGTAGATATGTGGGGGCGTGTTAGAACGAGGCGTTTTAGGTAGGCGTGGTTGGCTCTTAACTTTTATAAAGAATATCTCTTTGGATTTGAGACTTTAGTCTTTGCAACTTTACAGATCTTCTTTATGCACCAAGAGCTTGTAACACTTCAAAGAGAAAGGAAAAATTTAAATCGCATCATATGACCCCTTTAAGATAAATTATCATTAATAATTGTCAGAGGAAGTAAGATATACTAAGGTTTTATATACTACCGTTCAAATAAATACATTTAAATAAATTGACAATTTTATGCAAGGCTACATTAATTTGATCAAAAGGGACAGTCAATACATTTGGCATGTCACAAAAGATTTTTATTTTAATAAATGTTATTTTAATTCATCAAAATTTATTGAAACAAATGTAGCAGGCTTCAAGCAGAAATATTAAGCATCAGCATATTAGAATGATTTCTGACTGGAGTAATGTCTGCTGAAATTTTAGCTTTGCTATCACAAATTATATATAAAAAAATAAATAATTTAATTAATTAATTAAAAAAGAAAAAACGTTATTTTAAATAAATAATGTAAACATATTTCACACTATGTTTATACTGTATTTTTGATCAAATCATGTTTGATGAGCAAAAATATTTTTAAAAATCTTTTGACCGCAAACTTTTGAACAACAGTATACGGTTTAAGTCATTATAACAATAGTTAAACCAAACCAAATACCAAAAATCTGCATAGCTTTCTCTTTCTTTCTTCCATAAAACACAAAAGGTGAATTTTTGATTAATATTCTGACCATTTTTCTTCAATATAATAAAAGTGAATTAGGACTGGATCTGTCATGCTTCAAAACAGCCAAAAAAGGACTTATGAATGTTTTTTTAAATCCAAATGACTTATGCGTTATGTCGCAAGTCTTCTGAAGCCTTAGTATATAGCTCTGTGTGAGAAATAGGCACACTTATGGGAAAATTAGACATGTTGAGTTCATGAACTTATTGCTCTTTTGTATCAAATCTTTTAAATTAATTGTTGGATCCAGTTTACAAAACCCGTCTGAATGATTCTTTTACTAATTGGAATGATCTGGTTCTTTAAAAAAACTCACTGACTCAATGATTTGGTTAAAGTAGTTAACAGCTCATTAGAGGAAATGTACTTTTATGCTTCATGGAAGAAAGAATATCATAAAGGTTTGGAGCAACATGAAGGTGAGTAAATGATGACCGGATTATTATTTTGTTTGAACTCTTGCTTTTAACATTGTGATGCAAAATCTGTGGGGGTTTTTAACTATACATTTGTACATTCTAAAGAAAACTTACTAAGGACAGGCACCTGACCTTTGACTGCCATTTGACATTTGGCTAAACAGACCCTTTCTCACCCTTTCCTAGGGTGGATTTATGTTTTATAGTTTCCTAATTCCTCCTTTCCTCTCCTTTGACGTTCAGAAGAAAGAGAATAAATAGAGTTCAAATTTCCCATCTAAAATCTTTCAGCGCTCCACTCAGCGATGCATGCAGAATGCTATCTGGAATTAAAAGGCCTTCACTTGAATAGGGGAAGGAAAAAACAGACTTGTAATGAATTATTGATGTGAAAGATCAAGAAAGAAAAGCAAAGACAAACCAAAACAGCAAGAATTATGTATTGTGTGCCATACGGCTCTGACGTGACCGAGCCGTTTAACACGAAATGCCACTGAAGGTGAACTGCTCTGAAACATGTAAGCAAGCAGGCAGACGAGGGGAGGGAGGCCTGAATGACTGTGTAAGTTAACCACACCAGAGCTCCACAGGGCAAAAGCCACAGAGCTAGTCTGAGAGGGGCTTGGGATTTCACTCACCCCAGCTCCTCTTAAAAAACAGGCCTCCAAAAGCAGGATTGCTGCATAGGGGTGGTCAATTCGTTTAAAAGTTTCAGCTGTGAGCAGAGCAGTGCTCCAGTGACTGGCTTTGGATGCTAGTTTAGGCTCTCTCTCCCTCTTGAACCACATCAGATCAGCAGCAGTCCAAACATGCACACAAACCGCATGCGTGATCTGAGGCATTCCCTCGGCTGTAGCATAAAGAAGCTCTTTCCATTTAGTCCAGCCTAAATCAACAGGCCTTTTTACTGTGCTCGCTGTTCATATGGACGTATTGCCAGAATATGACCATGCATCATTTGCTCTGCTTTGATTAGTGCGCTCCTCCACGCTAAGTTTGTTTAGTGTGACAGTTTGTCATTGACTTACATTTGAGTGATGCTATCAGAACTAAAAGCTTGTATCAACATCCAATCACATCAGTCCTTTGTTCTCACAATAATGCCAACATGCATTCTGTTGTAAACTACCACATTTTAAGGAATGAATTATTGATGTGAAAGAGAAGGAAGAAAGAAAAACAAAGACAAACCAAAACAGCAAGAATTATGTATTGTGTGCCATACGGCTCTGACGTGACCGAGCCGTTTAACACGAAATGCCACTGAAGGTGAACTGCTCTGAAACATGTAAGCAAGCAGGCAGACGAGGGGAAATGGGCCTGAATGACTGTGTAAGTTAACCACACCAGAGCTCCACAGGGCAAAAGCCACAGAGCTAGTCTGAGAGGGGCTTGGGATTTCACTCACCCCAGCTCCTCTTAAAAAACAGGCCTCCAAAAGCAGGATTGCTGCATAGGGGTGGTCAATTCGTTTAAAAGTTTCAGCTGTGAGCAGAGCAGTGCTCCAGTGACTGGCTTTGGATGCTAGTTTAGGCTCTCTCTCCCTCTTGAACCACATCAGATCAGCAGCAGTCCAAACATGCACACAAACCGCATGCGTGATCTGAGGCATTCCCTCGGCTGTAGCATAAAGAAGCTCTTTCCATTTAGTCCAGCCTAAATCAACAGGCCTTTTTACTGTGCTCGCTGTTCATATGGACGTATTGCCAGAATATGACCATGCATCATTTGCTCTGCTTTGATTAGTGCGCTCCTCCACGCTAAGTTTGTTTAGTGTGACAGTTTGTCATTGACTTACATTTGAGTGATGCTATCAGAACTAAAAGCTTGTATCAACATCCAATCACATCAGTCCTTTGTTCTCACAATAATGCCAACATGCATTCTGTTGTAAACTACCACATTTTAAGGTTTGGGAACATCACTAACGAATCTCCAGTGCAAAACATATGGCAAAACATATACTTGTATATTCTTGTACAAAACATATACTTGTATATTCAGTTTCCTAAACAAACGACTCTTCTTCTTGGTGAATCACAAACATACAGCACTACCAGTGTAGTCTAATTTACAGAATTTCAAGTTATTTCATATGGCAAAATGTATGTTTGGTTGTCATATTTGGCATTTTAATATAAATAAATTGAGAAAAGAACAAATTAAATTTGTTACCACATTTTTGTTTGTTTAGCTTTTTTTATATAGTTAGAACGAATTATTAAATTGCATTTATGACATTTCTAAAAACACTAAGGACACATTTTGCAAGAATTGTATTCCATTTATTTCTGGTATGTTGACATGACCTGCTGAGGGAAGTAAATTCAGTAAGTTATTGATTGATGAATGGGTGGGTGTATGGACTGATTGATTGATTGATTGATTGATTGATTGATTGAAAAAGTACTAAGAATTCTTAATTGAGCTGTGATGGAACCAGAATTTTTAAAGGGATAGTCCACCCAAAAATTAAAATTCTGTCATTAATTACTAATTCTCATGTTCCAAACCCATAAGACCTTCGTTCATCTTCAGAACACAAATTAAAGTATTTTTGATGAAATCCGAGCGCTTTCTGACCTTGCATAGACAGCAATGCAACTGACACATTCAAGGCCCAGAAAGATAGTAGCCCAGAAATATAGCCATAATTTGGGGGAAGTCGTGGCCTAATGGTTAGAGAGTTGGACTCGTAACCCAAAGGTTGCGAGTTTGAGTCTCAGGTCCGGCAAGAATTGTAGGTGGGGGGAGTGAATGTACAGCGCTCTCTTCCACCTTCACTACCCCAACTGTGAACGCTCTGATCCGTTAACATGGGCGCGGGAAGTCGTGGCCTAATGGTTAGAAAGTCGGACTCGTTACCCAAAGGTTGCGAGTTCGAGTCTCGTACCGGCAGGGATTGTAGGTGGGGGGAGTGAATGTACAGTGCTCTCTTCCACCTTTAATACCACGACTGAGGTGCCCTTGAGCAAGGCACCGAACCCCCAACTGCTCCCCAGGCGCCGCAGCATAAATGGCTGCCCACTGCTCCGGGTGTGTGTGCACTTAGGATGGGTTAAATGCAGAGCACTAATTCCTAGTATGGGTAACCATACTTGGCCACATGTCACTTCACTTCATAATTTTATGAAGCTACGAGAATGCTTTCTGTGTGCAAAGAAAACCATTTTCAATTCCATTCAAACATCTTTATTCAATGATTTCTTCTCTTCTGGGTCAGTCTCCGCCGCTATTCACGAGAGTACCACAACGCATGTGTGTGGAACAAAGGTCTTACAGGTTTGGAACGACATGAGGGTGAGTAATTAATGACAGAATTTTCATTTTTGTGTGAAGTATCCCTTTAAGAAGCATCTCCCATCCCTACTAAATCCCAAATAAGCAACACATTAAAACATATATTTCTGAAGAAGCTTGTCTGTTAAACTTCTGTGAGTCATTGGGAGAAAGTAAGTTTGTCTTATCTTTATTTTATCTTATTTTTTTATGGCGGGACTCCTGCTTCGTACATACCCTGTGAGAACCGGTGCTGACAGACACAGACCACTCTGCTGACCAAGTCGCATTTCTGCGGTTGTTCTGATGATGGTCTGAGACTCTTTTATTAATCATGATCTTTGATGTCATCATAACCCACTTCGGGACCTTAAAGCAGGTAATTCATCTGGTGTGAAAATAGCAGCGCACATAAAGAAGCCCACTGTGTTCACACATCTGCACTCGCCCAATTTCGGCATGGACTGCAGGCAGACATAGACTGCAGCCTTGAGCCTATGAACTGTGTTTGAACACTGCTGCAGAGGGAATGCAAGGCCACACCTTGAAAGTGAAAAAAATTAATTCCCTCCAAAAAAACAGGCCCTACTTTGTGGTTTATACCAAATTAATGCTCCATTACAGAACAGCGGCCAATATATGGAGTCTTTTGAGGACAATTGTGTTCACGTAGTTGTATACGTGCAGAAGCATATACGGCCGAGACTTCAGATGTGTGCGTGTCTGAATGCATACGAGTCGATATGTGTAGAAGGAAGAGTGAACGGATGGGAAAGGTGAAGGTTGAGACGGAGCTTTGAAAACAAAGAGTCTGAAGTCTCCCCACACACACTTTTCCTTTTCCTTGGAGCACAGGGCTCCTTTTACCATTATGGGCTCAAGGGGTAACATCCTGGACATTATTGTTTTGTTTGTTAGTGCATTTTCATTTATAGAATAGATTTTGTGAGAGAAAAAATTGCTGCGGCTATGGTAAACAGCATGTTTGGTCAGATTTTACATAACTGCATTGTACATATTGTCGGTTCTTCCTTACAAATAAACATCTTTTGA
The DNA here is from genome assembly GCF_001515625.1 of Sinocyclocheilus rhinocerous. Classification (NCBI taxonomy): domain Eukaryota; kingdom Metazoa; phylum Chordata; class Actinopteri; order Cypriniformes; family Cyprinidae; genus Sinocyclocheilus; species Sinocyclocheilus rhinocerous. The sequence goes on from NW_015629065.1 coordinate 1,125,021, forward strand.
ATGAGTATGCAGATAGAGAATATGAAATTAGATTGTTTGACAAGAGTGATCACATACTTTGACACTGTTACCAGTTTGATATAAAAAACAATGACGAGATTCCCATGTTATGCTGCTGGAGCTTGGGATACTCAAAAATGCATTTTTTTCTTCACCACTCCCACTCCATTCCTTCTCTTTCATGAATACTTTATCTCCTTATTTTGCAATGTATATATTTCTAATTTCATTGCTTTTTTTTGCCCTCCATCACTGTTGCTTCGTGAAATTGAGTCACAACTTCCTGACTTGACTGTCCAAAGGTCAATCCCGCTGGCTCAATCTGACTCCCTTTCCCCCCTTTCCCTTTTGTGAGGCCCCTCAAACAGCACGGCCAGCTCCGCATTCCTCAGCCATACAGAACCTTCAAACAGAGCGGCGCTGGGCTTGAAGCAGCTCCCACAGCACTCATCCAGCCAGCTCGAGGAAAGGTCTCACTGCGAGAAAATGCAGGCCAGCAGCAACCCGGCCCCTGTGATGACAGGGAGAAGGCAACTGGGAGCTCTGCGGGGCGCAGATTGGTATATGCAGCACATTAGTCGCCTGAGCCAGAGCCCACAGTTAAGCCCACCATAATATCCTGAGAATATCCTGAATATCTCACAAAGCCTGTCATGAACTGATTGGGTTACATATTGTATTTCATCTCATAATAATAAAAAATTTAAATTAAAATCATGATATTTTACATTAGACATTATTTTAAGGACAATTAAGCATATTTTACCTATACACTTGTCATCAGTGTAATCTTTTATCTTCATGTTTTACTTTTACTATTCCATTTTTTCCCCACAATGATTCTCATTACCATAACACAATTTATTTGTAAAAGTTTTTAATTATATAATAAAAATCTTTAATTATATCTAACCATGTCATGTCAACAAATGGAAAAGTCAGCCATCTATTAATTATCATGTTAATTACTGTGCGCCTTTAGCTCCAACAGCAGGGGCGCTTTTTACCCCAAATACCACACTTTCCATATTCTTTCGTAATTGAAAAACTGTTGCTTTAATTATCTTAAACAAAACTGAAAATCATAAAAGACCTTTGTCTCAAAATATATGCATTAATTTTCGCGATTCTCATTTGCTACTTAAATCTAGAACATTTAAAAAAACATAAAATATTAGATCAAGTAGGCATAGAATCAACTTTGCGCTGCTGCGCGCGATCGTGTCAAGGACCAGACAAAAATACACTTGCATCTTGAAAAGCGGATGTTTTGGAAAGTGCTACGCCACGTTTTTGTGCCATCTAGTGGTTTAGATGAAAATAATATCAAAGGCGCCTTTAGACCCATTGTACCTATATATATATATATATATATATATATAGATAGATATAGATATAGATATAGATAGATAGATAGATATATAGATAGATATAAACTTACTGTCACAAATCTAGTTCATGGACTTCCGTCCAATTGCTACCAGAGGTCACTCTTCCATTATATTGACTCTCTCACTAGTCACTACACAGACTTTCACATGTCACCCCGGACTACATTTCCCATCATCCATTGCACAATTACACACACTGCTGCAACCAGTCAAACACACTTTATAAGCCATGGACTTCCTCTTTCAAATCGCCAAGTATTGTTTAGCGTTTATCACTCTCCTAGTTATAGCTACATTACGGAGCCAGTTTAGTTTTTCTGTCTTAGTTCCCAGTCTCCGTTCTTAGTCTTGTTTTGTCTTGTGATCGCCTGCTTCCTGATTATCTGCCTTTCTTGGTTTTCTCTCATCTTGTCATTTGGACTATGTTTGTGCCTTGCCTGGACCATTGCTCTTGTGGTGTTATCGGATTACCCCTCTTGTCAAGCCCTCTGGATATTGTTAGCCATCGATCGACCAAGCCTGTTTTAGATTACTCTCTTGCCTTGCCCTCAATATATCTGTTTGCCATTGTCTGACCCTTGCCTGTTTTGTGACCATGTCTTTGAATAAAAGCTTGCAAATGGATCTGTACGTTTCTCAACCCTGTCGTCCCGTTACAGAATACTCTGAGATTTGAAAGAGGAAGTCCATGGCTTATAAAGTGTGTTTGATTGGTTGCAGCTGTGTGTGTAATCAGTGCAATGGATGATGGGAAATGTAGTC